>NC_133539.1:118077500-118267500 GCF_048773025.1 Camelus bactrianus
GACGTGTTTTCGATGGCTGTGTTTCAGTACAGTTGGTTGTCTTTGTGATCGGACAGATCTTATTCTGGGTACATAAAAACATTGTTCTGAAAGGCATCATTTGTCGGCTTTACCAGACAGGGTCCAGAAGGGTCCACGACACAAGAGAGATGAGATCCATGATTAGATAAATTGTGTGCTGGAAGGTAGAATTTTATTTTTTTTAACCCATTAGCTGAGGAATTCTTGAATTTACATGAGAAAGATTTGTTTGTTAATTATTACTTTTTAGGATGCTTATTTTTCCAATGGCCTTCACTCCAGAGCAGGTAAGCTGGGGTTACGATTATTGCAAGAACATTAAAACAAGAACAAAAACCTCCCAGACAACCTTTTCTCCAACTTTCTGATGCCCACAGAGAGTGCCAGATTTTGGGAGAGAGTGAGTGCCTTTGCCCTCAGACTCGAAATTTTTTGTCAGTTAAACTATGCCTTTACCGTCTGCTTACCCGTGAAGTTTAAGCCGTTCCTACCTTGCGGGACAGTAGGTGCCAGGAGGAGTGGTTCCCCGTCGTGACTGTCCCCAAATCTCCTCCTACTCTACACAGCGGGCAACCCCTTGATGGCACTTTGTGATTATTTATGGAAGGATGGGATGCTTCAAAAGCAGATTTCATCTGCTCATAATTTTGTCCTCCCAAAAGCTGGCATATTCCTAAGGTAGTCCCGGTGGGAGGAGTTGGGGCCCTGGGATCAGGAAGAATCAGGCCAGACTCCACTCTTGTCCTTCTGTCCCCAGACCCCTCTCTGGGCTTGACTTTCTCAGTATGTATAAGGCAGGCCTAGTGGTTGTGAGGAGTAACTGATGGCCTGTGGGAAGCCCCAGCCCCTCCTTGTCTCTTCTTATTGGTTAATTTCTAACCTGTCCATTATCATTGGAACTCACATGATGCTTCTAGAAATATTTATGCTTTTTTTAATTTAAATTTTTTTAATTCATTTATTTATTTTTATGGGGGGAGGTAATTAGGTTTATCTATTTTTATTTATTTATTTAATGGAAGTACTGGGGATTGAACCCAGGACCTTGTACATGCTAAGCGGGCGCTCTACCACTGAGCTATACCCTCCCCTCACCCAATGCTGTCTTTTTTTTTTTTCTAAACCCTACTTGTGAATCGCAAGATTTGGGCCCCTCCGTTAATTCGACTTCTGAGTAGTTGGTTTGCATCATGGATGAAAAGATGTGGTTTGGAGCCACAAATTGGGTGTTACTTTATCAGCAAAATCATTAGCAGCTTGGGAGCTTGTCATGACCCTGCCCACTTGATTGTTTCTCTAAGATACAAACCCTAGAACTTTCACAGTCCCGAATTGCCTTCCCCTGGATTGAAGCGTTCTTTGTTCTCTTTCCTAGACTATCACAGAGGGAAGATTTAAGTTTTTAATTCCCAGCCCGTAAATATGCCTTTTGGGAAGAAGAGCTCATTTCAGGAGATATCCACAGTGTTGAAAAGTTTTATATAAATCAGTTCAAAAGGCAATGGCAGAAATATTTGTTTCAGTTAACCTGATAAGTTATTTTTGTAAGCAAACAGGCCAGCGTAGCAAGTAAATTATCACCTAAAACTTACTCATTTTGTAAGTTCTTATTTTTATAGGTTTTTTTTTTGCACACGGCATGTACAGATACTCAGCAACCTTTTTTTCTTAGTGATCATTATCATTTCGAAGAGAAAAATAAATCTTGTAAATTTTTGATAGTGACTTTAGAATGCAACACGGTAAGAAATTTGCTTCGTAACATTATCGTGTAAGAGCACGTATTTATTGAGGTTGAAGGGTTTGGAAAAAAAGTTAAGTTTCCTGGGAAGCTTTGACTTTGTCCTGGCAGATGTATTTGCCTTTGACAGAAGCCATTCCTAGTGCTTTTCTGCTTCCTTGAACTGGTAGACTGAGTTCAGTTTGCATCTTATTCCTTTGAAATGCAACAACGTTATTGTGAATGTAAGTCATTGGACTTGGCGGCAATACCCAATTCCTCAGGAACGATCGAGGTGTATATTAGTTTTTGCTGCTCACTAAATGGCCCAGACTGTGCCATTTTTATATTTTCCTGTGATTCTCCCAACTTAGGGCCACTGCGGTGCGTTGCGTGGAATCTTTTGCTCTATTTCTAGACTCACTTATTGAAGTGTGAGCCTCAGGGCGTTTCCGAGCCCCTCAAGGGTGAAGGAAAGTGATGAGTGTCTCATTCAGGGGCTGTCGGTGTTGACAATTGTTTATAATAACTGTAACTCAGAGGGCAGAGATGAGCATGCATGTGAATAAAGAAACCCATCCGCCTCTCTAGCTTTGAGATGCTTCAGAGGGCCCCTAAAACATCTCCCAAAAAAGTATTAAACTAACTAGGTTCATTTAACATCTTAAATTACACAAAAAGTATTATCAAATAAGTAATAAATCTTAGGTTATACTGCATGGGTAAATGTTATTAATATAGATATTCTAAAAATTATTTAAAAATTCCTAAAGATGTGGTATGTCTTAATAAAGTATTATCAATTGTTAAAAAAAAAAAAAGTCAGCCTTAGTTCCTGGAAGAAATGCTGAGGGTCTGAACTAGAGCGGTAGGAATGGAAAAGAAAGAACACATTCAAGGGACATTCTGAAGGAGTAGAATTGACAGAGATTCGTGATTGTTCGCTTATGGAGGAAACAAACAGGAAAAATCAGATTTTTTATTGAAGCTGTTTGAAATTTTAACTAAAAACCAGTACTAACCACTATAGGAAAAAATTTTAATGTACGCGTAAAGGAAGAAAGAACAAAAAATGCTCATAATCCCAACTGACTGGAGATAGCCTGATTTCTGTTCTTTATATGCAATGCATATATGTGTCTGTTTGTGCAGATATGTAATATACATATGTGTATGTGCATTTATATGCCTTACATTCATTCATAGGCTCTGTTCACCTTCTAATTCCCTATGGAGGTATATTTAACTTGTATTCAACTTTTGCTATCATAAATATTGCTCATGTGAACATTATTATGGTTAAATGTTTGTGTGCATCTTTAATTATAACTTCCTTAGGATTAATTCACAGAAGTAGAATTGTTGGATCAAAAAAGGCATCAGTGTTTTAAAGGTAACTGCTAGACATTTCTACATTCAACATTTCCACATTGCGCTTCAGAAAGATTATACCAGTTTATACTTCCAATAACAGCCTTTCAGCCCAGGTGACTGGGTGAGTGGTGACGCTGTTAACTTGAGTTAAACTGTATGGGAGGAACCTAGTTTGTGGGAGAAAGACGGTGGGTTTAGGTTGGGATGTGGTAACTGAATTGTTTTCATTAATCCCCTAGTTATTCAAACTTCTTTGATTATCTTTGTGATAATGACAACAATCAGAAAAATAATAATAGTTGATGGTCATCAAACTGTTACTGCAACAAGCCCCCTGAATGAACTTTCTCACTAATTCTTGTAACCCTATGAGTGGTGGTAAGATTACCCCCATTTTACAGAGGAGAAAATTGAGGTCTAGAGAACCTGAGTAACTTGACCAAGGTTACAGGGCTAGTCAGTAGGAGAACAGATGTTAAAATGAAAACCCAGGCTTCCTTAACAAGTAGATCTTAGAAGTACCTTATATAAAGGAGAAGTCACAGTGGTTAAGTTGCACCCTCAAGAGGGTGTGGTAAAGAGCTATGGTGAGTGTTAGGTACAGTGGGTTCAAAAGCAACTGGTCTACCTATTTCTCCTAGCACATTGCTAATTCATTTCACTCTTTTTTCCATTATTCTTCCCACTTTATAAATATTGCCGATTCTTCAAAGCTAGGCCAGCATTACTCTCCATCAGCAAAGACTTCCTTGACCACCCCAGCCCACCTCTTCCTCCTCTGCTCTCGGTTGCCCCTTGATGTCTGCGCATTATTGACCTTCATTGCATACTGCTTTGCTCTAATAATTATGTTTGACTGCCACGTCTTCCCGAATGTACTGTGAGCCATTGAAGGCAAATGCTTTTAGTTACGTTCATCAGACCTTTGTGTAGTTTTGTGGGCCAGGCACCAGGCTGCATGTATCCTGTTTCACTTGTACCAGCCACCATCTTCTGCGATTAGTACCATCATTGTCTGCACTTTGCAGAGGAGGAGCTGAGGGTCAGGAAGGGAATTTACTCAAGTCCACACACACAGACATGCCTATACTGGGTGTAACCCTTGATTGGTAGATTGAGGTGATTGAGAGAGACTTGAAGGAGCGTTAGTTTTTGGATGGGCGGAAAAAAGTAGAAAGGGCTTTCCTGTCTGAGAGAACAATATGAGAAGGGGGAATAGAGTGTGGGAAGGGGTCGGGCAGCAGCTAATAAATGGTCCAATAAATTACGATGTGAGTGTGATCAGAGGAGACTTCAGAGCAGCTCTAGGGAGTGTGAACTGGTATTGGGAAGCATGGAAGGTCATTTTGAGCCGTAGGATAACTTGGGGGAGTTTGAAAGCAAAGACCAGAGCAAGGGTTTTCATCCTAATTTCCCTTCCCCAAGGGCGTCTCAAAGAGGGCTGAGCGGATTCGAGAAAGCTTAATTAAACCTGCGTATTTACACGTTGGGAAGTTTCATAGGCCAAGTTGACTGTCATATTTATTTGCTTTTTGTAGGAATCCCAACTCTGTGCCATCACCCTTGTTATCTCATTCTGCCCTCGATCTCATTGGTATACTCTTTGCCCTAAGTTAAGAGAGGAAAAGGAATGATTACTTAAAGGCTTCTTTTTTTTTTTTGGTTCAGAAATTAAAATAATTGTCCACTGGACATAATGAAAAAGAATGTTTGGTGCTTAAGAGCATCATCCAAGGAAGAGGTGCCCTGGCGCCGTCAAGTCAGTGGTGGACAAAATGGAAAGGAACAGACAGTTCTTCATGATAGAAACTGAGGTGGAAATTGACGCAAGTATTACAGTGTCAGCCTCGGGGGATTGGCTTTTTCTGTCTTTTAATGATGCTCGCTATGAAAAATGAGGAGAGAATAAAAACTTAAGTAAGATTTTAAGGCAAGAGAGCATAATTGTTAAACAGGAGCCAAATCATATCACTGAAACATATATAATATCAAAAATACTTCTCAGATTGGGAGAAAAAAAACAAATTCTTTTTCAGAGTCCCTATTCAAGTATCGGACTTGTAAACCCGATGTTTGCTTCATTTAAGCTTTGAAGAAACCACCTTAGAAGCAGGTTTGAAGTATATGAAAAAAATTAATCTTTTAAATTAAATATCTTCCAAATCTAATGTTTTAAAAATAAAATGAAGGCTTTCTTTGGAAATTCTCTATCAGTCGAATTAAGAGATTATCTTCTTGCTAGCTAGTTTAATAGGCTGTCTAAAATTTCACAGTTCCATCTTCATTCCTCCTTTTTCTCCTTCTCAGATACTTCTTCCTGAAAATATTCTTGAGAACTTTCCTGATAATCTTTTGAAGTGAGAACCATTTTTATGTTTTTATCTACTCTGGCCAGATTATCATCTGATAATCTTGTTATGAAGCAAACAATCTGTAGGAAAAGAAAAAAACACCATACTTATGTGTTCCCTCAGGTCAGTAGCTTAGAGAAGGTAAAAAAGAGGTGAACAATAAAACCACAGAACACAAGTCATGTTCTCTCTCGCTCTTTTTTTTTTTTTTTTTTTTTGCTTGATTGCATTTTAAGCAAAATTGAAAAATAAAATTCATTTATCAGTGATTCTGAATATTTCTTCTAAATTCGCTAAATTTATCACATGAGCTTCTGCCAGACTGGAGAAACATTTCTCTTTGCTAATACCAAACCTCCAGAAATTCTGCTAGATGTGTTTAACCTCTTAAAGACAAAGTGGCAAAAATTTACTCAAGTGGGAAATTTATGGGTAGCCGTTTTATGGCCTCTAAATACTGTAATATGGAAGCCCACAGATTTTGGCTGAGATACTGAGTCCCTTAAATAAATTGTAGAGTCTAGAGAGAGTTTAAAACAGTTTGGAAGTTTAAAATAGTAATAATTTTAAAGATTAGTATGATTGATTTTTTTTGTCCTTCAAAAATACAAGCATCAGAAACCACACCTTGAAAATAAATATATTTGGGGATACACACATACACGTATATTCCATTTAAATATGTTTAGATCCCATCTTTGAGTAAAGTGGAGGTAATGTGCTACTTTTAGAATGGAAAATGCATTTGTTGGGTAGGTCTCTGTTCGACTTTATTTCACATGTTTTCTTGAGTAAGACCAGTGTTAACTTAGCAGGAAAAGTGACTTGCACCGCCTGCTGAAATTCTCTTCACTTTTACACGAAGTAGATGTTATTACACTGGGGAGAAAGATCAATGTATTTCCTGCTAATTCCATAGAGAACATGTATCTTTATTAATGTTAATGGTGGGGCTCCCTCATTATGTTCTGGAATAATCTGCTTTAGCAAAGGTTTTTCTCCTCAAGAACTTCATAACATTTAAAGGTTAATATGTTAGGTAAAGAACAATATCTTAAGACAAGCGTTTTTGTTACAGGACATGATGGGATGGTTTTTATTAAATTACATGATGATTTGAATGGGGAGGAAGAAATACATCACTCCTTTGCCCTCAACTTTAATGCCTTTAATCAAATAATGACCTTCTGGAAAATAGTTAATTTTAAGCATTTGGGAAGATCAATACCACTTTGCCACCAAAAAATGGCCCAGACGATGAAATTTGATGTATTTGGAGTCTCATTTCACCCTTTTAACCTAGTAAATAATTTAAAATGCTTTCAGGATCGCTTTGCCTCTGTTTTGTTTCTCACTGTTCAGAGTGTCAGGATTGTTCTCGAAAAAGCCTCACACCTTGAAGTGGGCTTGTACCTCCATCAGGCCTTGTGTGACTCTACATTAGGGGCCCGGACGAAGGAACACGTTTTCGTACTCTATGTGAAGCAGAGTGTGTACAGAGCAAAAAAGTGTGAAAATGGAACCTTTCTGGAATGTTAAAGGGTGTGGTGTAAGAGCTCATTAGTCACATTGCATCTCTTGTGACATCTTTAAACCTTTATGTTAGGGGTAGGATTCAGTAGCTCTGACAATTAGAATCCATTTCCGCCCCCCCACCCCCCACCCCCAGCCTATAGAACCTTGGTATGAAATTACCCTTGAGTGCCGACAGCTTTGTAAAAAAAAAAAAAAAAAAAAAAAAAAATTGCCGCCTATTAGCATGTTTGTGGGCAGATTAAAAACTGTCTTCATTAGCATAAGTAACACTTACAGATTCTTTTAAAAGTAGAAAATTATTTGCTGAATGATAAATTGCTAGCTTTATAGTTAGTTGTTGTTGAAAATGTACTCATTCAAAATGCCTGGTGTAGTTTAGTCTACAATAGTGAATTTTTTTGTGTGTGTTAGAAGTACTGTTTAATGGATTATGTACTTAATCCTGTGCCTACCTACTTGCTTAATGTAATTCATGCTTTCCACTAAAATGTTTGTATCAAATCTCTCCCTATTTAGATTGATTTCTCTTAATATCATATATTATTATACTATATGCCCCAGAGATCGGAACAAAATACTCCTGCAAATAACACATAAAGATGAGGGTGAGGGAGGGGATAAATACAGACTATAAAATGTTTTGCTTTTTAGAACTCAAATTACCATTCTGTTTCTTTAAGTGTATTTTTCCTTCTTAGTTACAGGATGAATTATTTGTCATTTTCTTTCTCTTTTTACAGCTCCTGGGTTTAAAACGTATACATACTATAGACATATCTGTATCTTGTATGAAATGACTTTCTCAGGGAATGCTGAAGTCTGTTTGCCCCTGGAACACGAGTTGTTCCGTGCTCCCAGCTTTGTCACAGACCAGACCCTGGAAAGGTCCGCTTTTTCTGTGCGTGAGGCTTTAGAGGTACCGTAAATCCATTAGTGAAAAGAGGGGGCTTTCTTGGCTCAATTAAAATCATTGTGCACCCCTGATCCGTTCAAACGTTAGAAGTGAATCGGTTTGAATTAGCTGTTCTGAAAAGAGTAGGGTGGAAATCAGAGCTGGAGTTTGGGTGGATATTCGCAGCTGAGAGAGAAAGGTGCCAGAATTTGTATTTAAAAGAGGTGCAACCAGATTCCGTGGGTAAAGCACGTCATTAGGATCTTGAGTTTAGAACTGCTAATTTTTCCTTGGAAATGAGCATACAGTCGATGTGTTTCATGGACCATACTTAATTGTCATTGTGTTGTCGTTGAGTTTGTTTTGCTTTTTTTTTTTCAGTACTGGTTTGGCAGTCGTTCTGTATTTTCTCTTTTTCCTTTTTCTACCCCCAACCTCCATCTTCCCTTTTCTTTTGTAGATGCGGAACCAAAACCAGCCCAAAGAATGGTATTGATTTCATGCCGCCTGAGATTTAGCGTCTTCTGCAGCTTTTTTTTTTTTTTTTTTTTTTTTGCTTACAGTGGCAAGACATTGGTAGATGGTTCTTGGTCCCTCTAAAGTGCCTCACAGTATTTCCTTTTGTGGCAGATGGATTGAAGAAGACTTTTAGTTCTCAATAAATGTAGGTTTACAATACATAACTTTACAGGATTTGTGTTGTATATAACAGGTTTGAACATATTATCTCAGAATTCATCTGCATGGCATTTTCAGCTCGAGCAGGGTCCATGCCAGTTTTTTTAAGTAATAGGGGGAGGACTGTGATTGATAGCAACCGCTCAAGGCGTGATTTTGAATAGAAACAAAGGGTTTCGAACAGAAGGTGTCAAATTAAACTTTGTCAGTTTGAAAAGTAGTCACATCCTGAAAGTTTTACTAATTTATTTACATGTGGCTACTGTTTATATTTTGCCCTCTTTAAATGCAGTGTAATGTTGCTTGGCAAATTTACTACATTTAAAGTTTAGGTTGTTCCTTGTACCATTTTAGTTTTTCTGAGACTCGATAGGTCGCCTCATTTTCAGGCTGTTCGTCTCCTGTCTTTTCTCCTGTTCAGAAGAACAGTTGTGATCTGATTTAATTGTCAGAGTAGTTCCCTGAGCCTGCCTGCCTGTGGTCTTACAATATTTCAAGTCCCAGAGACCTCGCTTAAAACGTCATTATGTTCACATTTTGCAACAGAGTGCTGCATTGTATTCACTCTTTTTCACCATCTCTCCTCCACCAAGCAAATCTATGCATTTATCATTTAAAAACCAATCTAGTACTGAGGGAAATAATTATTTTTATGTGTCAAATATTACAAATATCCTGGCACATCACTGTCTTTCTGAGTTTATTTACTCTAACAATATCGCTTATGGAAAAGTCACCTAGGAAAAGGTACTGGGGAATCAGAGAGCATTTGGCTCTTTTAGTCTCTTTCGGCAAAACATAGATCAGATTTACTGTCATCATTAATAGAGTCTCAATCCATAGAATCTGAAGTCGGAATATTCCGAGGTATTTAAATAGTATTATAATAAATTAATCTTCTTTTTGTCAGTGTAAATTGGGAAGGAGCCAGTTTATTTCTCTGCTGACAAAGATCTAGCCTGTCAAAATATCTGTTTTCCATTATTTGTTGAGAGAGATGAGATGCACATGAAAAAAGGCACGTCCCTACCACCACCACCCCCAGTCTTGTTTTTTGGAATACCCACGTAGAACTAACAGTTCCCAGCTGCACCGTTAAATATTTTTCTAAGAAGCATCTGATTTCAGTCTCTTAAAACCATCGTGTCTCTTGAAAGGCTAGCGGAGACATGCTTCAGATATATAATTCATCAAATTATTTTTAGATAAGGAATTAGAAGTATTATTGAAGGGCAGAGGTTAATGGCAAACTACTGGAAATGTTATGTTAGTCATGGGCAATTAATAAAAATAAGAATCTGTCTCGTAAGTACAGAGACTCAGAAGTGACAATATGAGCAAAATATTTGTTAAAAGAGTCAGGGCTCTTTTTCTGAAATATTTGTTAAACCAGCATGAGTGTGATTGTTTAGGAATTAGCTATCATTATTAGCCATTTTAAAAGAACTAATGATTTTCTTTTCCAAAGAACATCTGTGAGCCACATGGTTTTTTTCTCCCCCCACATATATCCAAGTGCTAACCGATCTCTGCGTTACTTTAAAAAGTTTTTGAAAGGATTTGAAAAATTATGGGAGGTTTTCAGCTTTCTCCCAAGAAGAGTTTCTTACATGAATCATTCTTAATTTAACTTTTAGCAATTTTTAGTTACAAGCATTTATTTCTTAAAAAAGAAAAAAGAAAAGAGAAAGAAACTTAGAGGCTCGCTATTAAGCACTTACTCAAATAGTATAATTCTAGCTAAGTATAAAAAAATTTTTTTCTGTTCTGTGCTTTATGAACCTTCTAATGTCTCTTGGAAGGTAAATAAAATTGTAGTGATGTGTTTAAGCATGGGGGCCTGTCAGTTGCTATAGTTGAAAGTTGGCAGGGTAGGGGGTTTAATCTTAACTATAGTTAATATTCAAGCCTACAGGAAGATTTAGAACTGAAACCTGCACTGCATCAAAACATAGAGGTCAGGTGTAAAGAAATCGCTTAGATGTGGAAAAATATAAAATATTTTCATGGTGTGATCCAGATAGCACACAGTTGTCAGTAAGAACTAAATAAACATCTCCAGGGCACCATATGCAAGTGATCTCAAATATTTCAAATACTCAAATACGGTTTTGTACTTAATGTTACATTCACATGAATAGAGCTGAAATATGCCATCTCATCGCATGATTCTAGAAATCGGCACAGAATTGCCGTGGTTAGGAGAGAGGCATGTTCAGTGACACTGTCACCACAATTATTTTTGTTTTTTATTTCGTACATCTTCCATTTACTGTCTGCTCCCTTAGCCTGGAATTTTGCATTCAGTGGCATCAAATGGATGCACAAGTGCATGACTGCCCCCAGGTACATATTTGTTTAATTAAAAGACATGTTGAATGGAGAGTCAGAGGCGTCTCAGAGACACTAGTAGATGTCATGAGGTTGTGGCAGCTGTCGCCCTTGGCTGGGTGGTAGGTGGGCCTTGGCAGGCTGGGGTCTCAGGCTCCGTCTTTCAAAATTTCTCTCATAGGCCATTTGGGGGAAAATGGGCCTTCCTTCTTCCCACTGTATATTACAGTTGGAAGAGAATTTCTCTGGTGGTTCTGTTTAAGAAGAAGGGAAGGAATATCATACCATTTTATGATTCACCCAAAGGTCTAAAGGTAACATTAAAGAAAAAAAAGCAGTTCCCCTTGGCCAGTAAATCAGATCAGAAATTGTACTCTTTCCATTCTCATCCATCTAATTTACTTGGAATTTCCTTTGTCTTTGGTTGACTTCTTAAAGCAGAGCCTGAGATTAGGAATTGATACCCTCATGATATAGTGAGGGACTAGAAGCAGTTAGGGAGGATAAGACAAAGGGAGGAGTCCAGTAAGAACGTGGTCTCAGGTAAAGTCTGCATTGATGGGGAGACGGAGCAAGAAGATGAGGGAGGGCCATCTCTGGAGACTCAAAGGTAGAGTGACTCTGGGGCCAGAGGCAAGAACTTGGTACCACTGGGTCAGCAGTCACTGGCCACCCAGGGTGAAGGGGTCAGGGAGGAAGTGGAGTGAGCATCCTGGCATCTCTGGGGGAGAGGGCTCCACGACATTTCTCCAGAAAAGAGCATAGCTGTGAGCTGTGGGTAGGCAACCCGGAAACTAAGGCTGGTTGCCTTGGTGGCTGGTGAAGGGGGTCTGGGTGGGACACTCTCCCTCTCCACCCCATTACTTTGTGTCCATCATGGCAGCCAAGATGAAGAAGGTTTGAGACGATGATTGGAAAACGTTAGACGGTATAGTCTGTTGGACCACTCGGTTCTTGATGGAGAATGAGAGTCAAAAACGGGGCCTCAGAAGGCATCAGAGAGGTTCAGGATTTGGCATGCCTTGGACATTGCCTTCTCTCTTAGCCAGGAAATCTTTGAAAATCCTTGCCCAACAAAACATATGTGTATACTGCAGCAGGCAACACGCCGAGGTGTCTTTCTGGAAAGTTCTGTCTTGAAGAATTCTTCTAATACCTGTTCTAGATGTAACACCTCACCTTGGGACAACATTCTTGCTCACATAACTGCACACATCCTTTCCTCCACACACTCACACACACACACAAATATTCACACAGTTGCCTTTCTAAGACAAAAATTATAAACGTCAAAAATCCTTTTAGGAAAAAAAATCATTCTAAAAAATCTGACCTGTCCGTTCTTAAATACCTTCAGAACCTCAGCCGGCACTCGTCAGACAAAGAAGTCAGGTCACACTCCTCACCCACATGCTGTAGAGTCCGTGGTAATAAATGGGTCTTCCCCCTGGAGTCTGAAAAATACGACCTTCCTTTAAGATGCAAATCTGAGCATTTACTGAACACAGAGCCAGCCTTCTTGATAGCCGCAGCTCTTCTCTCTTAACAGGTTAAAAAAAAATTGTTTAAGCAGATTGGAGTGTTTTGAGCTTGTGACAAAAGTTAATTTCACAAAGCTCTCCCTTTCTAAGCTCCTCATGGTGCCTGTCGGGCTCCCCACCCCCAACCCCAGCAACCCCACACCATTGATGGGAACTGACCTGTCATGCCCTTGTCTCTAAGGGGTGGTTGTGTGAGCTGTTACGCTGGAAAGAAGATCCTTCTCCAGAAAACAGGACCCTGTGGGAGAACCTGTCCATGATCCGAAGGTTCCTGAGCCTCCCTCAGCCGGAACGGGATGCCATCTACGAGCAGGAGAGCAACGCGGTGCATCACCATGGCGACAGGCCGCCCCACATCATCCACGTGCCCGCAGAGCAGATTCAGGTTCGTTTACCTTGGCCCATTCAGTATAGCACTAAGTAAGCAGAGGTTTAAATTTAGCAGGGAAATGAGCGTTTCTCTTCTGCCCTCCAGTCTAACCATGGGCTTTTTTAGCAAGAGGTGATGGTACACTGCCGGCTCACGCAGGGGGAGAAAAGGAGACAGAACATGCTCTTCCCAGCACGTGTCTTGTGTTCCTCTCCCTTCGCAGCCCCTACCCCCAAGCGGCAGAAACCCCCTTTTCTGCTTCTTTGTCAGAATTGGGTTGCTTTGTGGTGTGAGAGCGTAAGGGTTTTTTGTTTGTTTTTTAAAAAGCAGAATCTTTCCAACACCAGCCTATTTCTTAATGAATACCAATGCTGTCCCCAAGGAAAGGCGTGACTGCGGTTTCTGTAGAAGCTTGTAGCGTCACAGTTGTCAACCTTGGATTCTGTCCAAAAAAGAGGAAGGGAGGGAAACCAAACTGGGATCTCGCCTCTGACTCCCTGGCCCCTGCCGTCACTTTGTTGCTCTGTCTCCCCTGCACCCGCCCAGAGCACAGGTTGGGGGTGAGTCATGTCTGTTTGTCTTTCCTTTAGAGCCCCTCTCCCACCACCCTTGGGAAAAGAGAGTCTAGAGGCGTTTTCTTGCCAGGCCTGCCGACCCCCGCACCGTGGCTCGGTGCTGCTCCTCAGGTGAGCGGGCACAGGTTACCTATGCCAGCAGGAGAGGGACACACGGAGGCATGGCATCAAGACCGGCTCCCGTGGTCAGGATTTGCAGCCTTACCAAGGCCACACTAACTGTGATGATGGCCAAAGACCACTGTGTGGGCAGAGTCAGCCTCGGTTCAGCTTGTCCTGTCCTGGGACCTGTCTCCATTCATCCACCGAGGGAATGGCCCAGTGAATTGAGATTGGGAAACTCTGAGCTCAGGTAGTCTGTTGGTGCTTTTATGGCCTGGACTGCTTAGGAAATGCGTTGAAATTGAATTTGAGCTGTACAGATGATTCCTCCTCAATCTAAGAGGGTGTTTTTAGCTTTCCCCTCTAAGGGAAAATACCATTGCCCACCAGAGTCCTAAAAGTCTATAGTCTGTTGAATCACATGTGTATTATTTCTTGGTATTGCTGGCGGAGGGGCCGGGAGATGGTTGGATGGATGGATAGACAGAAAGAAAGATAGATAGATATACACAAACACAAATAATAATAGGATTATCCATCCACTAGGAAAAAATGAAAAATCCTTGAGTGTATATTAAAGATAAATTGAAAAAGAGAATCCCTTAGGAGATCAAGTACTAAAATAATTGTGAAAGCCTATAAAACTTACTATTTAGCAAAAACACAAACAAAAAAGAAAGATAAATGTTAAGTAATAGGAATAGTACTTGCTTGAAAATGTAAGTTGTTTTTAATAAAATTGCTTCATAGGGGAATTAAGGAAATGCTTAGGGCGCAGTACAGATGTTCTAATATTTTACCGCTTATTCAGGTGGATTTGCTTTGCTGGTCAGAATCCTGGACACAGAGTTGAGATACGCAGTATGTGCCTGTGTCACACATTTGTTATGTATAATCGTGTATGAAAATTACAGCACATGTACTGATACTAGTTATGAAAAAGTGTCTGCACTAAATCTAAATCCTAATTACATCCGAGTTTCCTACAGACAAAACAGTTTGCTAGCCGTTGTGGGGTGGAGTGAACCTTTATTTAAGAAAAAAACTTGCAGTGTCAGCCTAGTGCGATTTGAAGTAAGAATTGTGTGTCTGTTAGGACTGGAACTGCCTGGTGGGAAATTCACAAACGTGAGAATCTCAGATATCCTTTCGATTCACAAGGGCTAATGCTGCAGAAAAGCAAACGCTTGCCCATTTCATATTTCTATATATTTCAATACTTCTAATTGTTATTTAAAATTTTTTTTATATTTTAAATAAGACTTTCTGTGCTTGCTCCATCTGATAAGATGGGACAAAACATATCTCCTTCCCCACGGCTCCATAGCTCACCTTTCCACAATGACTTTGAAATCTTTACTTCTCGGTCTTCATTTTAAATCTGTTAATTACTGACATCATAATATGCTGTTGCTGCCTCTGATGCATTTCTTTTTTGGTGAAGTTCATGGCTCATATTTTCAGAGCGCTGAGTTCTCACTTCCCGTGAGCCTGTCTGAACTTTGGCCAGGAAGCCTGAGGGCCCCAAAGCCCTCGGAACTCCTCCCTTCCTAGTGATCACTTTGACTCTCTTCCCAATGCTGTGGGCCACGGAGCCCGCCAGGCAGGCGCACGTGGGATCCCCAACCGCGGGCTCGCTCCTTCCCAGGCCGCATGCGCAGTGGCCGAGCGCGCAGCTGACCTGTGCTTGTTCCTTCCCCGCAGCAGCAGCCGGCGCAGGCGCAGCAGCAGCCCGCCCCGCCGCCCCCGCAGGCGCAGGCGCAGCAGCCGCCGGCCGGGCCCCGGCTCCCCCCGCGGCAGCCCACGGTGGCCGCGCCCGCCGAGGCGGAGGACGAGAGCCGGCAGAAGGCGCGGCCGCGGACCAAGATCTCCGTGGAGGCCCTGGGCATCCTGCAGAGCTTCATCCAGGACGTGGGCCTGTACCCGGACGAGGAGGCCATCCAGACTCTGTCCGCCCAGCTGGACCTCCCCAAGTACACCATCATCAAGTTCTTTCAGAACCAGCGGTACTATCTCAAGCATCACGGCAAGCTGAAGGACAACTCCGGCCTGGAGGTGGACGTGGCCGAGTACAAGGAGGAGGAGTTGCTTAAGGACTTGGAGGAGAGTGCCCAAGACAAAAATGCTAACACCCTTTTCTCGGTGAAACTAGAAGACGAGCTGTCGGTGGAAGGGAACACAGACCTGAACGCAGACGTCAAGGACTGAGATGAACGCCTACTCCTCCTCCATCAGTGCCACCGGTAACGGACTCACGCAGCGGAAAGTCCACCTTGTGCTTGCTCGGAAAACCTTGGTTGTCCATTGTTTGGCCAATGAATCTTCGGAAACTTGCACAAACAGGAAAAGTCGACAAAGGGATGATACAGACTGCACTAAACGTTTTACTCTGTTTTACAAACTGCTTGGCAGCCCCAGGTGAAGCATCGAGGATTGTTTGGTATTAAAAATGGAAATTTTTGTGTTCACGGGACACACCCAGGTGTGGACCCCGTCAGCATGATACCAGTGATATTTTTTTTTTTTTATTATTACTATTCTGGAGCCTCAAACAAGCATTATAACTTCTGTGATTATTATTTCCTTCCTTTAATTATTTCTGTAACACTTCACACTGATCTTTGGAAACTCGCCCCTTGTTTTAAAAAAAAAAAAAGAGTTTGTTACTCTATTGTATGTTACAAAAGAACTATAGACTGTGGAATGCAGTTTAAAGATGACATATGCCAACAAATGCCTTGTATTATATGGCACTGCCGTAATTCAAATTTGTTTTTATTTTGGAAATAAAAGTTCACTGTAATTTTTTTTTCATTCTCATTGTTACATGGTTTTTAAAAAAAAAAAAAAGGAAAGAAAATGTGAAACACAGTTTAGTCCTCATTATTTATTTGTAGATCCTGCAACATCATATTGTAATTAATTTTTTGGAAGTTTCCGTTAAATGTAATATTGCTTCTCTTGTTACCATACTGATTCTTTTCTATTTATAAATGTATTTTGATGGGCAGTAAAACAAAGTGTCTTAAAAGTTTTAAATAGATAAAATGTGCTTTACACAGTTGCCTATAAAAAGTGCTCTATGTTATCCAAGCAATTCATACTATAAGCTTCACTCTTATTGTTGTATGCAATTTTTACTATCATGCAAATAAGCTTAGATAAATAAAACTAATAGATCACCTTAGAAAATTATGCAATTAATGTGAAAATAATTGATGTTTGCAATGTGTCTTCCTTTGGTTTACAATCAATTTTAAAGCTACATCTGTATAAAATTTCTGTATAAAGGTGTATTTCTTTTTTATGAGTTTATGGCTATGAAAACACCAGCTATTTTGTTACAGCTGGCTGTTTTTATAAGTGTATCACAATTTTCTTTATGCAGAAATGTTCTGATTAGGAGTGGTTATTGACTGTAACTACACAATTAAAATTGTTTGTATGGTATGACATGGTAGGGTTTGTCTGCTTATGTGAAGTAACTTTCAGAAGTCCAAGATGGCCCACTCAGTTAGATGCATGGTAATACTTTCTTGATGATATTTTACTGATTTTAAAAAGAGCAATTGAAAAGTCACTTGAAACACTGTAAATTTAACTCACAAACATGCTCTTTTTTTTTTTTTTTTTTTTTTTTTAACAATGAGGACGATAACCTGTTTTTGGTTACTATCTTAATAAACAGAGATAGCAGAATGGTCAAATGACTCGCCAGCAAAGATATCAATTCAGTCTCCAGCAGACGCATGCTTAGAATGGATTCATCTGCAGTGACTTCACAATGCTTCCATCATGGCAGCATTTTTTCAAGCTAACAGAAATATTTTTAAAGGCTATTAATAGTAAAAATAAGTAGGGGAAAAAATGGACTGTGTGTAAAAAGTAAGCAGTGTAATTTTTTTAAGTTGTAAATGGAATATAAGTTAATAACTTGGAGCTCATTTGGTTGTGTTATGTCATAACTATATGAACTCCATGAAGGAAATAAGAATAACACACCTGGAATTCAAGCAGGATCTTCAAAATTTTTGCAACGTAAAACTCAGTAAACTCCAGGATACAAGATGAGGTGGGCTAACGGTCCTGGAAAGGATTGAGACCAGTGTTGCAGTTTTTGCTTATTATTATTAGGTTTATACCCACTTTTTATTTTTTGCTGCTGCTTTTTACGATTTCCTCCTTGTTACAGGGTGTCTGAGTTCCTCGGCACTTAGCTCTGAAATCACCCATTTTCTTCCTGCCTGTCTTTTCCCTAAGCCCTGCTGAGCTCATTGGCAGGCAACTGGGCTGCTTTAATGTTGAACTTCAGAAACGAAAATAGGGTCACTGAAAACTCCCAATTTGGCTTTAAAAGTCACTATTTTACTTTCGAAGCACAGCTGAACTACTCTGAAGACAGCTGTTTGGCTGTAAACTTGATATGGGAAAAGTTTTCGGTTTTGTTTTTTTTTTTAATTAGATGAGAAAGCAACTTTTAAACATTCTTGTGTATGACTAGAGTTCAGAAAATCATTTCAGCAAAAGGAATTTGAGTTAAAAACTAGATTTTATATATTAATAAATAGAAACTAGTATGCCATGATTTTTTTTTTTAAATCTGTCTTCTTTTCTCTGAGTTTAAGGGGAAAGACTAGAACAGAGAATATAGTTTTTTATTGTTTTAAACCAGCACAATGCCTAACATAACGTGTCTGAAATTTAATACCCTTTTTAGGAGAATTTGAGTTGTCAATAAGATTCCCCACTCCCAGGAACCTAACTTCTTTGGAGATAACGTTTTCAATGAATTGTTAAGTATGTATGTGTAAGAAATCAACATGGTGATACTAAGAAAAATAAAACGCTCACTTAGCCCCTTTAACTTAAGCAGCATAATCTTGTTAATATGATATTTTAAACCAAAAAAGCACATGTCAGTAAACAACGATGGTCATGATGGAGTGAGCAAAATTGTTTTCAGGGAAGACGACGCATTTTGCAAAAGATTTGTCTGGGGAACCCTCCACGTTGCTCTCCCAACGTCATTTTTTGCTCATACCAGTCCCAGTGTTGCCAGTGGCTGTGGAAAAAATTCCTTGAACAAGCTGCCTTGTGTCCAAGTATTTCAGAGACTTTTAAAAGCGGGGCATGACATAGCGCTTCGTGCTGTTAAGACCTTAGCAGAGTCAGGTAGTTTACGGGTAATATTCAACCTTGGGCATCTGAATCTGTCATGGATTCCTTCCCTCAGCACTTTGCCACTAATTTGTATTACACTCTGTGGCCATATAATACTTGCACATTATGCAAAAAATAATGTTGATAGTATCTCCTTGGCGCGTAATATGCAGAGTTGACATATAACCTTTGAGAACCAAGGTAACTAATATGCGTGCCCTACTTGCGTGGCACTTGGTTACAAAGTCTGTACATATTATATATAAAATGTGTATCTATTAACATTTAGTCCTAAGGAATTCTGAGCTGAAAAGAGGTGTTTTTTTTTTCTCTCCAAGTAGTGATAACTATATCTAACTGTGCTTATCTAAAATTTGTAGCTTGAGAAGAGAACATTTTCACATGGTTCAAGATGGACTGAAAATGACAATCCCATAATTCCATTATTAAAGTCTTCCCTATTCCATATTGTTACCATTGGCTGATCTTAAGGTCCTTGATTGTCACGATATTATCAATAAATGAGGTATTCTGGACTGCCTGGTGATATTTTCAAAAAGAGCATTTAAAATGTGTCTCCCCTATTATGTAGCCAATAGAAATTAGACTATTGTGTTAAAACAAGCCAGGAATTTGCATGATAGTGCGGAAACCAATGGAGGTCCAAAAACATTAATCCTATCTAAAATACCAGAAGATACTGATATGGTAACTTACCTTACAGAGAAATTTTTTACTTCTTAAAGGAGCATATTATGGATTTAACATTTCTTCTGAGGCAATTCATTTAATGTAAATATTAAATACTTGCATGTCTCTTGACAAAGGCTAAACTACAGTCTGTTAACGTACTACACATTTTTTGATAAAATACAAAGAAACATGGTGGAAGGTGTATGTTCAGGATACTACTACGTGTTTAGTAATACCAAATGTTAAATAAAAATAGTTTGGAATTCATGTTTCAAAGATGAGCCACATTTTTAAGCCTTCCTTACTTTACCTCCCTATGTGGATCGTATGTACATCCACATTTAATTTTACCAAAATAAGTCTACAAAAGTTCCATTTTGGTTTCTTGCCCTATATCAAGGTTCATGTATGAAGTCACCTTCTATCAACTGTCAACTGGGAAGATCCCTCTTGTGATCCAAAGCACGTGACTTGGGCCGTGGTCTCCGGTCCTCGTTGATGAGGTGATTAAGGAGCAGCAGAGCCCTACGTTATTTTTGCTGCCTGGTAAAGAAAATACGGAGAAACTCTAAAGTGACAGATTTGGCACCAAGTTAAATGTTGAACATTATTTCTTTACTCTCAGTTGCATTAATTTTTACTGTTCTTGAATATTCTCTTTTTATGGTATTCAAATTAGTTTTCATCACAGTGGCAGTCTCTGATTCATGCCCCTAAGCCTCTCAGAAAGCGTGTCCCCTGGACTGCTGATTTTCTAGTCACAAAAGAACCAACAGTAGCTGTTAAATGAGAATGTTGAGAAGGTTCAAATATTTAAATGTGGGCATTAATTCACTGAGTCTGTGGCAATGGGATGCAAAGCAAGCATTCGTCCAGCGTGTAAACCCATCCAACAGCATCTTAATGCCAGATGGGTTCGCCTACTCCACCTTTTGTTTTCAATTTTAATTTCCAAATATTTGTTCCACCAGACAAAGCATACAAAGGCTTCTGACTTTCTGAGGTCCCATCCCTAGAATTGCCCTCAAAGATGCTTCAAATGATAGCAACATTTGTAGAACGCTTCGTTTTCCAAGACACTGCTTGTAAAGCACTACCACAAATACATCTGCACTCTACTGTGGGTTCTTCCAAAATGCCCACTTCAGCGACAAGGGAGGGGAGACTCAAATAGGGTAACTGATTTGTTCAGCTTGTGAACAAAAAATACTGCAAACCGTATCAGTAAACAAAGAATGCTGAAGCCATCAAGTCATCAGAGGCTGCCCCCCAGCAGTGCAGCCCGGCCTCTGCACCCACTCACAGTGGTGCACCCTGAGGGGACTCAGAATAAGAAAGGACAGGATACTAGCCCTAGATAGCTAGGTGCTTGTCAAAGGAATGAATTCAATGAGCTCAAATGTTTGCTTCCTCCACATAGAATAGCACTAAATTCTTTAACTTGAGATGCCTGGTTTTCTTTAGTTAACAAGTAATTTTTTAACGTTCCAACTACGTGGTCTTTGTTGTGAAACTCCAGTATATCCTAGCCTCTCCCCTACCTCTTCAGAGCAGTCCCTCAAAGCCCTCTGAGATGCTGTCATCGGGGGCTCGAAGGGATTCGAGTCCTCAGAAATGCCCACCAAATAAAACATAACTTTCAACTTTTAAGCTGTGCATTTATTTCAGTCGACAGGCTGTTAGGTGGACATACTGGTTTCAAACCCAAGTCTTATATCTACAAATTTCTATCTCTGTTTTCTCCTTAATGAAAGTTTTTTAAATGCAGAAAAAATTTAATGCAACTCAAATTTTTCAGAAATATGATGTAACATTTTACTAATATGAAAAAGTCCATCCCTAAGTAATTGAAATTGAAGTCAACTGAATGAAAAATTAACCCCCAAACTCTGCCATCCTGGTGTAAAATCCATATGCATACATCCCAAATTTTTAAAAACATACCTTTTATTACAGGAATTTTCAAATACACACAAAAAAGTAGAATAGCATAATGAACCCCCAAGAATTCAGCACCCAGTTCAACAACTGTAACATTTTTCTAGTAATAAATACTTTGTGAAACTTGTTAGAATTCTGATGAAGCTTATGAAAATATCCAAACTGTTTAGTGGCTTTTGCCCATCATGATGTTATGACATCGTCTCGCTTTTGCAAAGTAATGAATTTTCTGATTTCCAGAGAAAATACTAAAGCCTGAAGTGTTTCTCAGGGCGCTCTGAGAATTTCAAAAAGCCAATTTTAGAAAGAAAACCTGCGAGAATTCCACAAATATTTGTAACATTAAAAAAATAGAGACAAACCAGCCGCTCTTTATTTATAAACAATACATGCTTTCATATCATTGTTGAAACTAAAGTACATAATTTTCAGTTATGCATAATAAAATATGTAATTAAGCAACATTCCATGGTGGATTAAAGAATTAAAAGCTTCAGGTGCAGAAAAGAATTTGTTGGCATTTTCTTTTTCAAGGTGGTATTTTGAGGTGTTACTTTTCATTTTCCTTTGACATCTTATACACAAATAAATAGACAGGAACAGGTGAGAAGCAGAGAAACGAAGAATTGGCTCTACTACAATGGACCTGAAAAAAAAAGAGCGTGGTGGAGTGTTTGCAACATGCCCGTGAAGGCAAAATTAAAAAGGACAGAAAGCTCCTTAGCCTGGGGAGAAAAAAAAAAAATCTCTAAACAGGGGTATGCGCTTCAAGAAAAAGAAATAACACACAAAGTGCATTCAGTAAGTCCTCTATTTCAAACTACATTAAATGAATTCCCACTCCAATGGGTACAGTCCAGTGAACTTCTTTTTCAAATGAAAAACTACATCTAATTAATAATTCTGTGCTATAAACACTGCAGTTCACAGAGGCGTCTGGCATGCATCCTATTTTTAAAAAAGGGTAATACATCAAATAAAATCAAACCGCTCAAATGTCAGAATGTGTCAGGATGACTCTGAGAATAAATTACTCTACTGAACATCTAAGAAAGAAAATAATAAAGAGGTGAAGCTCCATCTAGCATTAGTAGAACTTTCGACCCATATCTACAGTTTTTCGTGCGATGCTTAAACTACGGTTACAATCAACCATGTAAGAACAAGTAAATTCAGTATCGTGTGTTTGTATTACTCAAATCCTGCCACGGGAATATGCATTTGAAAGTAAATGAATGAATAAATGAGATCAGACCAGTCAGAAGAGGTGTTGGGTGTAGAGTAGGAAATGAATGCCATATCCCACGGACAGTTCTCTTGGTGACACATTTTAAATGGACATTTGTCAAGAGGCTTTTGTTAGCATCCCATGGTCCTGCTGAAATACGGCATGATTGTATTGTTTGTGTGTGTGTGTGTTCTACCCCCATCTTATTACAAAAAGAATTTGCGAAGGCTTTCATATATACTATAATAACATAGGAGAAAAAAGAAAACAAAATTAATCCAAAACTTGGATAGGAAATAACACAAAATGAAAGGTATGTCTGACACACAGAAATGCGTATCATGAGAGCCTGTACAATTTATGAGGATGGGCTACCAAAGGATTTAACAGCTTTGTTGAGGTATAATTGATACACCATAAACTGTATGATATTTCAAGTATCCAGTTTGGTAAGTTTTGACATAATGTCAAATACAAATATGACAGACACACACACACAACTGGGAACAAAATGAACACACCCAGCATCCCAGTAGTTTCCTTGTCCCCTTTTGTAATATTTCCTCCCTCCCACCTTTCCCATCTTCATCTGTCACCGTCCCCATGAAACCACCGATCTGCTTTCTGTCGCTGTAGGTGAGTTTGCATGGTCTAGAATTTTATATAAATAGAATAATTCAGAGTGTACTCACTTTTTTCTGGCTTCTTTCACAAAGCATGATTATTTTCAGATTCATCCATGCTCATTCTATGTATTATTGCAAAATATTGCCTTTTGTGGACATAGTGCAGTTTGTTTATCCAGTAAGCGTTTGATGGATATTTGGGTTGTTTCCAGTTTGGGGCTGTTACGGATAAAGATGCTATGAGCACGTATAGACATGCCTTTGTATAGGCAGATTGCTTTTCTCTTGGGTGAATCCCTAGGAGTAAAATAACTTCTCGCATTATAAGTATTAGTTTAACCTTATAAGAAACTGACAAACTGTTTTCCAAACGCATTGTACTGTTTTACGTTTCCAGCAGCAGTTTCTGAGAGTTCCTGTTACTTCAATTCTTGTCAACACATGACAGGGTCAGTGTTTTTCATTTTAAACTTTCTCAGTGGGGTGTAGTGATATCTCCTTGTGATTTTAAATTGCATTTCTGTAGTAAGTTGCATTTCTGTAATTGAATATCTTTTTATATGATTTGCTATTTATATATCTTGCTTTAAGAACTGTCTGTTCTTTTACCTCTTTTTTTATTAGGTTGTTCGTTTTCTTATTGTTGAGTTTTGAGTGTCTTTTATATGTTATGGTTACAAGTCCTTTGTCAGATACATGATTTGCAAATATTTTCTGTCAGTCTCTGGCTTATATTTTTATTCTCTGAACAGTGTCCTTTAAACAACAGGAAAAATTCTTGATTTTGATGACATCCAATTTAACAATTTCTTTCTTTTAAAGGTTGTGCTTTCAGTGTTGTATGTAAGTAATATTTGCCTAATTGAAGGTCACAGGATTTACATTTAAAACTATGATCCATTTTGAGTTAATTTTTTGTACATGGTGCAAAGTATCAAGGTACGCATCAAAATTGTTTTTTCTTTTCTTTTTTTAAAAAAAAAAATGTATTTCCAATTGTTCCAGTACCATTTGTTTAAAAGACTATTCTTTCTCCGTTGAATTGCCTTTGCCCCTTTGTCAAAAATCAGCTGACCATACACGAGTCATTTCTGGGCTTTCCATTTTGTTTTGTCGCTCTATCAACCTTTCCACTAAGACCACACGGTCTTGATTACTATAACTTTCTAATAAGCCTGCAGGCAACCTACGTCTTCTAACTTCATTCTTCTTCTAAGTCATTTGGATGGTTCTGGGTCTTTTCATTTCCCTGTGAATTTTAGATGCAGTTTGTCAATTTCTACAAAAAAAAAAAAAATGCTGGATTAGGACTGGGATTGCTTCGACTCCATAGATCATTTTGGGAAGAATGGACATTCTAACAATACTGACTCTTTAGACTTGTGAACACGATATAGCTCTTCATTTATTCAGGGCTTCTTTCATTTCTGCAGCAATGTTTTAACATTTTTATTGTCCAGTTCTAGCATGGTTGTCAGATTTCTCGCTAAATGGTTTCATATTTTTTATTCCAGGGCATAGGATATATTTTTTACATTTTGACTTCCAATGACTTATTCTTAGTATATAGAAACACAATTGTTTGGTTTTTTTTTTGTATATTTATATTTTATCCTGCAACCTAGCCTAAACTCACTTCATAGTTCTAGCAGCATTTCTGCAGATTCCGTCAGGTTTTCTACACAGACCATCATGTCCTCCACAAACAAAGACAGTTTTTTTCTTCTTTCCCATCTCAATGCCTTTCTTTCTTCCTTTCTTTCTTTCTTTCTTTCTTTCTTTCTTTCTTTCTTTCTTTCTTTCTTTCTTTTCTTTCTGTGTTCTTTTTCTTTTTTTTACTTTTTTTTATTGAGTTATAGTCATTTTACAATGTTGTGTCAAATTCCAGTGTAGAGCACAATTTTTCAGTTATCCATGAACATATATATATTCATTGTCACATTTTTTTTCACGGTGAGCTACAATAAGATCTTGTATGTATTTCCCTGTGCTATGCTGTATAATCTTGTTTATCTGTTCTATATTTTGAAGTCCCAGTCTGTCCCTTCCCATCCCCTGCCCCCTTGGCAACCAGAAGTTTGTATTCTGTATCTATGAGTCTGTTTCTGTTTTGTATTTATGTTTTGTTTTTTTTAGATTCCACATATGAGCAATCTCATATGGTATTTTTCTTTCTCTTTCTGGCTTACTTCACTTAGAATCACATCCTCTAGGAACATCCATGTTGCTGCAAATGGCATTATGTTGTCGGTTTTTATGGCTGAATTGTATTCCATTGTATTAATATACCACATCTTCTTTACTCAGTCATCTGTTGATGGACATTTAGCCTGTTTCCATGTCTTGGCTATTGTAAATAGTGCTGCTATGAACATTGGGGTGCAGGTGTCATTTTGAAGTAGGGTTACTTCTGGATATATGCCCAGGAGAAGGATTCCTGGGTCATATGGTAAGTCTATACGACTTAACAAGAAAGAAACAAACAACCCCATCCAAAAATGGGCAAAAACCCTAAACAACCAATTCGCCAAGAAAGAAATACAAATGATCAATAGGCGCATGAAAAAATGCTCAAGATCACTAATTATCAGAGAAATGCAAATCAAAACTGCAATGAGATATCACCTCACACCAGCCAGAATGGCCATCATTCAAAAATCCACAAATGACAAATGCTGGAGAGGCTGTGGAGAAAAGGGAACCCTCCTCCACTGCAGGTGGGAATGCACTTTGGTGCAGCCACTTTGGAAAACAGTATGGAGATTCCTCAAAAGACTAGGAATAGACTTATAAATGCTTTCTTTAGTTTCTTTATTTTATTTTTTAGAATGTCCAGTATGATGTTGGCTAGATAGGCTAAGAGCAAATATCCTTGCCTTGTTCCTGAACTTCATGTGTTAGCACTGTCCTAGGTCCTTTACACGACAAACCCAATCTGCTTCACAACCATAGAAGGGAGACACATTATTATCCTTGTATTATGGAAAATCCAACTGAGGCACAGAGGGTCTGTGTTACTGGCCGCAGTGGACATACCTCCAAACATCTCTTTCACCTCTTAAAAGGCAGTTGTTGTTTTCGCCTGGGCACTCACTGTTTTAGCCTTATTTGCCACAAAGGTGACAGCTTTAACACTCAACTCTCGATTAGGTCGTCAGGCTCAGCCACAAAATTCTGTCTGACCCAGTGAAGTTGAAACATGGAAAGGGAGTAAGTGGAGGACTGTGCAAAAAAAATAACAAAACACGAAGGGAGGAAAAGGAGCTAGGGAAAGAAGAGGGGCACAGGAAGAGAAGGACGAAGATGCTGGGGAGGAAATAGAAAAACCTTGGCCGGTATGTGAGATTACTCAAAGGCAGGGGGGCAAAACTTCTGCAAATTTCCATATTATGAGTAAAAAAAAAAAAATTGGGACTCACACAGCAAACTGACCTCTTTTAGTGGTTCTAGAAACACTGTCTATTTTTAAGTATGGTGCTTGCAATAAGTACCCTAATTTTAGAAAGGGAAAGATTTTTATATATATAATATAATATATATTATATAATATCAGAGAGGATCAAATGAGTCTCAGTGCCCCAGATCAGAGATCGGTAAACCGCGATCCATAGGTCAAGTCTATCCTACTGCCTGTATTATAAATAAAGTTTTATTGGCACATAGCCACCATGCTCATGCATTTACCTGTCATCTGTGACTGTTTTGTGCTACAGCAGTAGAATTAAGAGTGGTTGTGAAAGAGATCATACTCTCAAGTCTAAAATATTTACTCTCTGACCCTTTTCTAGACAACATTTGTCAACCTCTGCCCTGGGTCGTTAAGCTGTGCCTACATTTGCAAAGGAAAAGAATTAAAGCAATTTTCTGGATAACTTGTGTCAAGACAAAAGAATCATTTTAGCATTTTTCAGAAGAGTTGGAGCATAGATTAACTAGACAACTCTTTTGTTCTCAATTCCACATTTCACTTGACGTGGATGAAGAACCTGATTCTTTCATTCTACGAATTCTCTCATTGGTCTACACGAGACCGGAGATCCTACACCCTGTTGCTCACCAGTAACTGTTCTATAAATTTAGAAAATTATTGACTAGGAATTTCACCCCTTCTTGATAAACTCAAGAAGTGTTAATATTCTTGGCAAAATTGTTCTTGCGCTAATTGCCGCATCCATCTGCTCTGTGAGATGGATGAGACTCTGAGAGCATTTGCTCTCTGCTGCCGTCAGCGCTTCCCGGCCCAGCAGAAAGTGAGAGCTGTCTTATTCCTATCCTGAGAAGGGCACAACACCGACACCTGTAAACGTCTCCTGTGAGGACTGGAGATTAAATTGGCACTTGGCTTGATGGCCCTTGGGGAAATGATTCAGTCTAGAGAGAGTTTTGTTGAGGTAAAGCCAGACAACAGGGGTTTAAATGATTTCTTCTTGCATAAAGAACCTTCCCAATTTCAGAAAGGCTGTTTCTGTAGGTCCGGTGGTTGGGTGCCAGGTTCTGGAGAAATGCAGGAGGAACAAAGGGCCCTGCCTTCATCTCTCTTATCTCTTGGGCTCATGAAACCCACAGAGACTGAATAATGCTGTCAGTGTGTCTAGGGAAAGAAGCTTCAGAGTCTAAATCTGTCTGGGTTTGAACCCAGTATTCTATTCCTTTATTTATTTAGTGCTAAAAATAAACCTATCACAACAGCCTCTGGGTGGAAAGAAAGAAAGGAAGGAAGGAAGGAAGGAAGGAAGGAAAGTAGGAAGAAAGGAAGGAAGGACAGAAGGAAGGAAGAAGTATAATAAACATTTATCCAAAAATAGCAACAAGCTTCTGCCCTGACAGTGCTTCTCAGGGACCTGATGACTACACCATGTTGGAAAAGTACCCCAGCACCTGGGTGTATGTGGTGCAATGTCCTACACGAACCAGCTTTTATATGCTCCTTACTGAGGGCCAGGTGGTGTGAGTGTAAAGTCACCATTGCTGGAGAGAGAATCTAGGGCAGGAGTTTCCACATGCTTGTCTCTCCACCAGTACTTATGTAAAATGGCGTTTCCATTGGACCAGGGTGGGTTGAGAAAAATGAAAAAGACTTGGAGGTAAAATCAAGTACAGAAAGAAAAAAAAAAAATGGCCAATGCAGAGATTAAGGAGGGGATAGGAAGGAGAGAGGGTGTGGCTATAAAAAGGTGCCATGATGGAAATGTTCTATATCTTGATTGCATCAGTGGCAATGTCTTCCTTGTGATAATTGTGTTATAGTTTTTTTATTGAAGTGTAGTTGATTTACAATGTTAGTTTCAAGAGTACAGCAAAGCAATTCAGTTATACATATAAATACATATATATTTTTCCTTTTTAGATTCTTTTCCATTGTAGGTTATTACGAGAAAACTGAATAGAGTTCTGTGCTATACAGTAGGTCCTGTGCTATAGTTTTTGAGATCTTACCATGGGGGAAAATTGGGTAAAGAATAAGTAGATCTCTTTGTATTATTTCTTACAACTGCATATGAATCTAAAATTCTCTCAAAATATAAAGACTTATAATAGGACAATAAAGTATTGAATTAAAAATAGAATTACTATATGATTTAGCAATTCCACTTCTGGGTATAAATCCAAAAGAACTGAAAGCAGAGTGTGAAGATATCTGCACACCTATATGTGTAGCAGTGCTATTTACAATAGCCAAGAGGTTAAAGCAACCCAGATGTCCATTGATGGATGAATAGATAAATGAAATATAGTATATACATAAAGTGGAATATTATTTAACCTTAAAAACAAAAGAAATCCTGTCACATGCTACAACAGGGATGGATCTGGAGAACATTATGCTAAATAAAATGAACCAGTCACAAAAAAACACATACTGTTTAATTCCACTTACATGAATGTATCTAAAGTGGTCAAATTCTTAGACACAGAAGGTAGTATGGAGGTTACCAAGGTGGAGGAGGGGGAAAGGAAGGTTGTTGTTTAATGGGTATAGAGTCTCAGATTTGCAAGATGAAGAGTTCCAGAGAGCTGTTTCACAACAATGTGAATATATTTAACACTACTGACTATACACATAAAAATGGTTAAAATGGTAAATTTCATGTTATGTGTTTTTTTTACCACAATCAAAAAATAGGAAAAATAAATAAATTATTGACGATGCCAAAGATCTTTTGTTTTTATGGATTGCATCTATTGATACCATATTTGACATTAAAGTTGAGAAATGTTTAGAATAGTTATTTACAAATTCATTAAAAACAATAATCTAAAAGTCATTACCTATTTAAATAAATATATTTATATATTAATACAGATAATTCTATTAATTAATAATTAATATATTGATATATTTATGTTAATAAATGCTATGCTTTTGTTTAAAATTACCATATATTTGAAAATAATTAGCAAGAATATTGGCATTGTTTTACATTTTGCAAATCTCTTGAATATAATCTGCCTCCTCAGAAGATAGCTGGATTTTCACATCTGCTTCTTCAATCAATCTGTTGTCATGTTACACATCTTATAGACCCTGGGAAAGGGCACTGCACACTCGTAAGAGAATAAGAGTAAACAAATCAAATAATATCTCATGATTTTTATCATGAACATAGTTTCAACCTTGCAGACCTCTTCTCAGGTCTCAGGGATTCCCACAGGTTTCCAGATCCCACTTGAAGAACCACTAAGCAAGACCATTCATCACCCCAACCAGCCAGGACTTTGTGGTCTATTGAGTTATTGGTTACAATTCCTGACTCTCAGGAGGTAGGAGTTGCATTCACACTCTTGCCATAGCCAAGTACATTCTCTGACTCCTTGAGTTTGGGCTTGGCCATGGGACTTGCGTTGGCCCATGGAACATTGGTTGTCTTGAGGCAAGCAGAGGCATTCAGCATCTTGGGTCGCTACTTCTCTTTCTGCTGGAGGCAGAATAAACACACATGGAGCAGACTTGAGTCCAACTCACAGGGAAGAGCCAAGCTCAACCAAAAGCCCAGAATGAAACACAGTCCAGCTGAGCCCGCCCTAGAACAGCTGATCCTACAGCAAAACTGAAGACTCATGACCATGAGAGTAAATACTCATTGTTGAATGCCACTGAGTTTTTAGGACAGGAGCCATGAAATATTACTGAAGGAGGCCCTGGAAGGAAGAGGCTCTCTTTCCTTGCATGGGGGGTCTTTTGTAACAGGTGGCTTTATGGCTCAAGATTGACAGACAGTCTTGTCAACCCAAGAAAAAGAGTCTAAAATAGCAGAGGATGTGAGAGAGGTGAAGAAATTATGTAGAGGGTGTTTGCCCAGAAAATTTCAGTGTCGTCGTGCGTTCTCGTATGTAATGGTCTATTGGTCGTGCTTCCTTTCTTATGAAACTACATTTAAAAATCTATCCAGCAAATATTTATTGAATAACTACTATTTTATGTTGGATTCCATGAAAGCAGACATTAAGACTTAGACTTGAGTGCCAGCAGCGTATCTGGGACAAGAGTGAAGGGGTTGGCAAAATGAGAAGGGAAGGGAAAAACACCAGTGAAAAGTGTGCATTAATCAGCGGATTATAAGGAGAGCCACCGGGGCTGAGGTCCATTAAAGACTCAGAAGAACCATGTGGAATAAAACTCAGAATTGTCCCCCAGGGCTGGGAATGCTGGGGTACTTATCCATTCATGGCCACCTCTGACTGGTGCCACGTTGCTTTTGGGTTTGTTCAACCTCCATCACTATCTTAGTTATTCTTAACATAATTTTATTGTCGAAGTGTTTTCAAATACAGCAGGAAATCCCTGGACTACTAAAAATGTGATTGGGGTGGAACAGGCTAACTGAACGTATTCCTGGTAACTCCTTATCTGGGCGTATTAATAAACCACATATGGATTAAAGCCGTGGCTTTCATAACGTGGTCCGGAGAGGAATGCCCTTGGTGCTTTCAAGAGAGTCATTCACAGTGAAATTTAAAACCTATGCGTTGGGCTACCATCAGCCCCGAGCTAAGATTCCTTTAACAGGAAAGGATGGCACATTGGGGCAAGATTTTTTTTCATTCTTGAAAACTTCATATTAGAGGTTGCTAATTTGCATATTAGTAGCCCCAACTCTGCGTATCATTATATATTTCAGCTCATCTTTTGACTTGTGTCAAATAAATCATGACTAGAAATGCCTGCAATGAGGAAAATACCATGATAACATAGAGAAAAATCTCTCTCCAGGACACCCAAGCCTTTATTCCTGAAAATGTTCCATGGTTGCTTAATGGTTTTTAAAATCTTATCCTATCAAGAAGCTCCCTTTTTTATTGAAAGGATGAATGTTTTCCCCCTACTATCAGGAAAAGGCAAGGATGTCCTAAGAAATAAAAGACAAAGAATTTAAAAAGAGATTAAATATCCCCTTTTGCAAATAACATGACTTTTTTGAATGTAGAAAATTCCAAGGAATCTACCAAAAAACTTCAGGAAATAATAAATGAGTTTAGCAAGGCCACAGGAACCAAGGTGAACAAATGAAAATTAATCCAATTTCTGTAAACAAGCAATGCAAAATTAGAAATGGAAGTTTTGGAAAACAAGATCATTTACAGCAGTGTTAAACAGGTGAGATGATCTGGGCCTTGCTCTTGGCCAGTCAGGCACAATCTGAACAGAGACAGTTCTATTTCTGTTCTTTGAAGGCAGACACTTTTCGCTGGAGCTGAGAAAGCTCAGTGAATAATGTAAAACAGAAGAAACAAAGATTTAGAGAGCACTCATTGGCTTTCTAAAAGCTGGTACCAAATAATCCAATCATCTGATTCTAGATATCCACCCAAGAGAAATGAAAGCACGTGTCCGTATAAAGACTTGTGCACAAATGTTCATAGCTGCTTTATTCATAATATTCTTAAGCTTTAAACAACCTAAATGGCCATCAGCTGGTGAATGGATGAAGAAATCGTGGCACATCCATCCTATGGAATATTACTCAGCAGTAAAAGGGAGTGAGTTACTGATATATGTGTGGATGAAATGCAGAAACATTATCCTGAAATGAAAGAAGCCAGACACAAAAAGTATACACTGTATAGTTCCATTTATATGTAATTCTGCAACAGGAAAAACCAACGTACAGTGACAGAAAGCAGATTAGTGGTTACCTGAGGCAGTGGCTTGAGGACAATTGAGGAGCATGAGGAGCGAGGGAGGTGTTCTATCAATGGTGCTGGCAGATACACTGATAAATAAAGGTCTCATAACTCATTGAAATTGTTCCACTTAAAATGGAGCTTTTTAGTTTAGGCAAAGTATATCTCATTACTGTTGATTAAAAAAAGGACAATCACTTTTCTTTACAATCTTCTATGAACCTTAGAGTTTTCTTTTTCTCTTTTCTTTTCTTTCTTTCTTTCTTTTCTTTTCTTTCTTTCTTTCTTTCTCTTTCTTTCTTTCTTTCTTTCTTTCTGTCTTTCTGTCTTTCTTTCTTTCCTTTTCTTTCCTTTTTTCTTTCTTTTCTTTTTCCTTTCTTTTTCTTTTCCTTCCTTCCTTCCCACCTCTCTCTCTTTCCTTTTTTATTTTCCCTTTTCATTTTTTCCTTGTTTGTTTTATTTATTTTTCCTTAAAAAAAATTTTTTTCCAACTCCAGTGCCCCTCAACCTGCAGGTGGTTCCATTAATCTTGTACTAATAAGGAAGGCAATATCCTCTGGTCAACAAGCTGGAATATGAAAAGGGTCTGACACCATGCTGTAACTATTTGGAGTCAGGTGTGATGAAAACATATGCAGTCAACTGGCTGATGGCATAAATCAGATCTGTACATGTATTTCTAAAACAAGCAAGGCTCCTCATGTCGAAAGACTGCAGCGGAAGAGAAGAGTTTTGGAGGCAAAAGGTATTTATTGCCAATGGCAACTACGCTGACTGAACCACCTCAACAGACAAAACTAAAGAAAGATAGCACTTCCTCTTAATATCAGATTCGGATCAATGAAGAATGATTCCTTCAGAGAGGAAAACCTCTGCTTGGTTCATTGAGATAATAGTCTTTATATATATATATATATATATATTTCCTAACCATGGAGATCAGGACTCTTCCAAAGGACAACTCACAAAGCAACTAAAAATGCAATCAAAGAGATTTCTTGACACTGAACACAGAGATTTAACTAATATAAATTTTCCTGTCTTTCTTTTCTTTTCTTTTCTTTTCTTTTTCTTTGTGTGTGTGTTTTTAATTTTTTTGTTTGAGGGAGGAATTCGATTTATTTATTCATTTTTAGAGGAAGTACCAAGACCTCGTGCATGCTAAGCACACACTCTACCACTTGAGCTATATCCTCCCCCTTCATTTTTCCACACATTTTATTTGCAGTCACAATCGAAACCCCATCTCTCCATCTGAAGTTCACAGAGCCAGAAAGGAACCAGAAAGATTGTATCTGTGCATCCGCATGAGGGCATAAATCAATTGGGCCTTGGCAGGCAGGCCAGATTATGAGTTTGAGTCATGAGGATGTGACCAGGATCACTCCAGTTCAGAGGACAAAGCCACGTAGTGGCTGGATGATTTGGCCAAACATCCCAAGGAAGTTGGTACAAGTGCGAGGGATACATACATATGTGATGGTTTCCTGCATGCAGAGGCTAATGGCTACATCTTGAAGGAACAGCCGCTGAAAGTTTGAAGTGTCCATTCCATTGCATGTTCATTTTATGTTAGCTACACCCTGCCAAAGAACAGCCAAAAGTTTGATCGTCAAAGAATGACCTAAAAATGAGAGGAACCAAACTGTTTCCTAGACAAACAGAGACGAAGTTTCATTCCTGGGCAAAAATTATTTTTTTAATTATAAAAAAATATATTGACAAAAAAAGTTATTTGGAAAGATAAAAACCGAGTATCATCACCCTAATAGGACTGTTTTCAATTTTGGCATTTCCTTCCTATTGGTCCATAAGAATAAAGACTTGTTTCTTTTACTAAAGTCTTAGCTTATTTATAATTTTGTTTTATGATTTTTGTCACTTAGCAATAATTTTCATGAAGCCTAAAAATACTATTTTTAAAGGATTTCTTAGCTAGAAACAGGCATATGGATCATTCAATCTGGCCTCTCTTAAAGTGCTTTATCTGGATTTTAATAAGTGTTAACCTGAGAAAAGATTCCGTGATTAAATAAATTGGCTGACCTGTGGTAAAGGTCGCATAGACTTGAGGAATGACTGCAGATACGACATATTTTCTGAACCTGTTTGATTGTAGCCCCCCTTTGAAAAGGAGCATTGCACAGGCTTTGTGTTTTACATAATTTGTTCTTTACAAAACAGTTCTTAGATGAATTTCTCAATCAGGAAACTGAGGCCCAGAGACATTAATTAAGACTCAACATTACACAGTTAATATGTGACAGAATCCAGACCAGAAAATTTATAAATAAGTTTCCAGAAATAAAACTTCAACCCAAATCTCCTTTACTATTTTGGCTGAAATATTCTTACACAGCCACCAAAATTTCTCAGTTAGTGACAATTCCATGAATACATTCCATATCATAACATCCTTCTGTTGAGTCAGTGGGACCAATGAGCACCTTAGGACAAAACGAGGTGTTGAAGCAACATCTATGGCAGGGTAGATACTGAAGGAGTGACCTGGGGGCCCAGAGCTCGTGACAGATTAAGAAAGTTTATGCCTGGTTATGTGCAAATCAGACCAAATTGTTACTAAGTCCTGTAAGTGGGGATGACAGAAGAATGCTGTTGAGAAACTCCCCCAGGAAAATTTTGAGCAAAACGTTTCATTTTTTTGCTTTGATTTCTAAATGTCCTAAAATGAAACTATTAAAAAATGCTGCAGGAGACTATAATTCACAAGGAAAGGAACTGTCTTAGTGAAAGAACAGGTTTTTCTTGGTCCTCTAATGCTTTAATTTTGATTCTGAAATCCTACCAAATATTTGGTCTGCTTGTCAGAATTGACGGATGAAATCCCACTATATTACCAAGGAATGGATTCTTGGCATCACATACAGTTCTTTCTTAAACATTGTTATTAGCTCACATACTAAAGTTACTTAAGGGCAACTCTATTACTAATGTCTTACTTCAAAGCACTGCTGTGGGTTAGGGTTATTTCTGCTTGTTAGAAGAGAAAAGAAAAGAGAAAAGAAATGAAAAGAAGAAAGCAAAGTTAAGTATTCTCTGCCTCATCCTCAGGATAGCAGATGACAATCCCACGGTAAATTTGTGTTTCTTTTCATTAAGATTGTATCCCTTTGCTGTGCTGATATAACCAAGACCTCATGGGTTTATAAAGGCAGATGAATTGTCAGGACCCCAAAGTTGTTGTTCTTGCCTTGTCTGTCCAGAATGGAATCTTCTTCTACTTTTAAAATCTCCGCAGAGTATTTCTGGGAGTCTCCAGAGGGCTGACCTTTACCTGGCAGATACTGGGGTACCCGTGATTCACAACTGGCTTCTAGTCTAATGGGCCACTCTCAGGTATTTTGTGCTGATATTCACATATGGGCTGACAAACAGACATCCAGTGTGCTCCGGACCATGACTGGCCCCTGGCAGTTGCGTGTCTCAAATATTCACTCTCAAATGTGACTCCTGCCAAGGTCAATAGAGCTCACTGTGAAACAGTCTGCCTTCAGTGCTTCCCGAGTTACCGGTGTTTGATGTGTCACGGGGAACTGTGCCTAAAGGAAGGACTTGCACAAAGTCCGTGCCACACGGTGTCACCTGGAACCTGAAAGCTGACTTGCTTCTGCCCAGAGCTTCACAAAGTCCCTCATGAAAGCACATGAAGCGTCTGATCAGAGCCCTCAGATCCATCACCAGATGGACCCACTCCCAGCCTGGAGAGCTGGGTAAGTCTCAGAGGTTTCATCCTCTCTTCCAGAGTGCCACCCACTCTCTGCACTTCTGAACTCTGTCCTCAGCCAAATTCTTCCCCTTTCAACTAGTCACAAAGTGAAGATCCCTGTGAATATCGGTGGCTGCCACCTGATGCCCGTGGTGCCTTGGGAGTGACTGTTGTTCTCACCAGTTGCCACCTGGATCACAAGTCAAACCAGAAAAAATACCCCTTGACACTCTTACAAAGCAGTAGTCCTTGGAGGGCTACACGTGCACATTGGTATATATAAAATGACTTGCATCAGTAACAAGGGAGAGTGTGGAGGGGTGGGAAGGCTGTGATGAAGCCATCTGGAGCATTTATATTGAAATAGCTGTTTCTTGGAGATTTAATAAAAGCATTGCCTGTTGACAACATAGACTGTTCTATCTCTACTGAGAAATGCCTTCCTTCTTAACTCAAAAAAAAAAAAAATGCCTCGGTATCTTTTAATTTTGTTTCAGATGGCAGGAATTTAAGTTATAGAATTATTCCTTCAGATTTAAGGCCGCAGTGAAAATCTGATCTTTGAGATTTCCCATTTGAAAACAATGGATGCTATAAAAGAATGGAAACCCTGAGGATTGGCAGCCATGGTCAGTGGGAAACTTGAATGATGTTGGTCAAATTTGATTCCCAGAAGCTCCTTTAAACAATCTGAGATGATGCAGTCTTTCAAATAAGTCATGAAGTTTCAATCAGTGGAGCTGGAATATTTCCAAGATTAAAAAATGGTAATCATCTGAAGCTGATTTCACATATTAAATCAATGTATCAACATAACTGTGACATCTAATATGACACTTGGCTCTGGTTTTGATGCTGAAAGAAATACACAAAAAGTTATAATATGGTCACGTAGTTTAGTAAAAAATGTTACTTTTCATTGGGAATTTTCTTCAGTTTAAACTTATATTGTGATGGCAACTCTCAAACATACTGGTTTGTAAGTAACAATAATGGTCGGTTTCTCTGGTTTGATTTAGTTAGAGGAGAGACTCCAGTAGTCTTTATAAGGGGACAAGGGTACAGAGCAAAGGGGCATGGGAAGTATCTCAGAGGCACGATCCAGGAGGCACAGTGGTTGGATGGAGGTAGGTCATGATGAGGAGAGAGAAGGTAAGATCATTTCTGTTTTGCGTGTCTGCTTGGTTTGCTTTTGCCCTGGAGCCAAGGTAGGCAACCTGTTGTGTGGTGAGTTTGAAAGGATTTCAAATCCACTGGCATGTGACCAGAATGGAGTTGTAAAGTTGTTTTGATCTAAACGTGAAATTGTATTGTCAGGATGGCCACTTGTGACTGTCCCACAAGCACTCAGGAGCTCCGCCACTGAGGGCACCGCTGGGGCGGAGCGATAACAGATGAAGAAGAAACTACAGCGAGGAGACCCTTAGACTGCAGACGCCAGAGTTTGTGAGGACTCTCCCAGGGCAAGGCGACTGTTGGATGAGCTAAATAGCTTTCTGAAGACCTTGGGGCGCTAGCTCCTGTGCAGGCAGTGGTGCAAACCATGCAGCGGCTGGAGGAAAAGCTCATCTTGCCGCCAACACTGGAGCCTTCCTCCCTAGCCACGTGCAGTAGCATCAAGGGACTTAGCTGGACGTCAGCTCCTGGCTGGCTAAGCCCACTCTCCTGAGAAGCAGCTCAAGGAAACTTACACTTCAGGCTTTAATCCTGTCTTCTCCTCCCTGACTGGAGCAATCGTGTAATTCATCTATCATCGTTTGCCTTTTTTCATAGTGAGGGGTGTTGGTAATACAGAAATATAAAACTGCCTATTTTCTATGAGGAAACCAAAGGAGCCAGGTCCATCCTTTTCCTGTCCTAGGCAGACACAGATCTAGGCTGGGCCACTGGGGACAATCTCTTCCATGATTTACAATTTTTTTTTTTTTAAGTATGGTAGATTTACAGTGTTGTGTTAGTTTCTGATGAACAGCAGGGTGACTCAGTTACATATATATATATATATATACACACAGACATACACATATATATTCTTTTTCAGATTCTTTCTCATTGCAGGTTGTTACAAGATATTGAATATAGTTCCCTGTGCTGTACAGTAGGACCTTGTTGTTTATCTATTTTATATATAGTAGTGTGTATCTGCTAATCCCAAACTCCTAATTTATCCTTCTCACCCACCCCTTTCCCCTTTGGTAACCATAAGTCCGTTTTCTCTGTCTGTGAGTCTGTTTCTGTTTTGTAAATAAGTTCAGTTGTATCATTTTTTACATTCCACATGTAAGTGATACCATGTGATACTTGTCTTTCTATGTCTGACTTCACTTACAATACGTATGATAAGTATGATCATCTCTAGGTCCATCTATGTTGCTGCAAATGGCATTATTTCATTCTTTTTTATGGCTGAGTAGTACTCCATGGTATAAATATACCCGAGCTTCTTTATCCAGTCATCTGTCAATGGACATTTAGGTTGTTAATGTCTTGGCTGTTGGTAAATAGTGCTGCTGTGAACATTGGGGTGCAAGTATCTTTTCATCTTTTCCAGATATATGCCCAGGAGTGGGATTGCTGGATCATATGGTAAGTCTATTTTTAGTTTTTTAAGGAACCCCCACACTTTCCTCCATAGTGGCTGCACCAATTTACATTCCCACCAACAGTACAGGAGGGTTCCCTTTTCTCCACACCCTCTCTGGCATTTATTATTTGTCGACTTTTTGATGATGGATATTCTGATTGTGTGTGAAGTGTGACGTGGTACCTCATTGTAGTTTTGATTTACATTTCTCTAATAATTAGCAATACTGAACATCTTTTGTGCCTATTGGCCGTCTGGATGTCTTCTTTGGAGAAATGTCTATTTAGGTCTTCTGCCCGTCTTTTGATTGGGTTGCTTAGTTTTTTGTTATTGAGTTGTATGAGCTGTTTGTGGGTTTTGGAAATGAAGCCTGTCAGTTGCATCGCTTGCAAACATTTTCTCCCAGTCTGAAGGTTGTCTTTTTGTTTTGCTTATGGTTTCCTTTGCTGTGCAAAAGCTTGTAAGTTTCATTAGGTCCCATTTGTTTATTTTTGCTTTTATTTCTGTTGTCTTGGGAGACTGACCTAAGAAAATGTTGCTATGACTTACGTCAGAGAATGTTTTGTCTATGTTCTCTTCTAGGAGGTGTATGGTGTCCGGTCTTATGTTTAAGTCTTTAAGCCATTTTGAGTTTATTTTTGTGTATGGTGTGAGGGAGTGTTCTAACTTCATTGCTTTACATGTGTCTGCATGATTTGCTATTTTTACTGGGAACAGCAAGAAGACAGGGAATAGTCTGGATTCACACACCATGATGGTGATGTGGACTAGACTGGACATGGTGTGTGAACATAGTGGTAGTTATTTCACCCAGTTTACTTGTCTCTCCTGATCTTGCAGTTTTCTTTTTTTTTTTTTTCATTTTTTTCCCAATGAACTCACTTCTACTTAAGATAAATAGCTAACATAAAGTTAAATTAGTTATAGCTAAAAAGATCGCCTATAATAGTTTTGAAGTGGGAGGAAAGAGGGCAGGGCACAACCACTGAAGGAATGACACAGCAGTGAGGACAGGACAGACTGGTTAGAACCAAGATGGTGGAAGATTCGACTTCCAGTTGACCTTGAGCCTCATGGCACAGCCACAGGGCCATGGCAGCTCCTAGGCTGACCATGAAAGGTCCAAAAGTGGGCAGGGGGTGCATTTCTTAGAAATCCTCGCCCCTTCCCCAAAGTAGTTGGAATAATCCTCCTACTCATTAGTATATGAAATTACCAAGCCCATTAAATCTAACAACTCAGCACTTCAAGGTCGCTCTCTCTCTGACCTTCTGAGACGGCCCGCACTCTGTCTATGGAGTGTGGATCTGCTTTTACTTTAAACTAAACACCCTACACCTCTCAGTCTCTTTCCCTCTCACCTTTCTGAGATGGCCCACATTCTGCCAATGGAGTGTGTGTCTCCTAAGCTGTTTTCCCTTCTGAGTGAGACAGATCCCACTCTGTCTATGCCATGTGTATCTCTCTAAATAAACTTGCTTTCACTTTACCATGCCTTGTTTTGAATTCTTTCCTGCAACAGGCAAGAACCTATTCTCCCACAACAGTTTCATTGTATAGATAAGATGAATAAACTCAGGTTCAGTAGTATGAAAATCACCCAAGTTCATTGAGTTAATATGGCTAAATGGGACTAGAACTCATGTCTCTTAACTTCTTGGCTAAGACACTGGTTTTGGTTTTTGTTGTTATCGTGGTAAAATACGTACAACATAAAATATACCATTTTAACCATTTTTAAGTGAAGAGCTCAGTAGTGTTAGCTACACCCCGATTGTTGTGCAACTAATTTCCAGAACGCTTTCCATCTTGGACAAAGATGCTTTCCATTGTACCGCTGGCGGCACATGACCAGCCCAAATAAATCTCCCTTCCCGGCCTCCCTTGCATCTAGGACTGGGCAGTGGGTTGTGAGGAGATGTGACTTGTGCAGCCTCCAGGCTGTAACCTTGAGAGGAAGGAACACATCTTTCTTTTTCCTCTTTTCCACTTGAAATAAATGTGGACCATGAGCCGTTCTCATGGAGCCAGTACTTAGGGATGAAGGCAGAACAAACTTGAAGATCATCCTTGACAACTTCACGAAACAGAGCTGCCATGATAGCTCTGACAATTATACATTAAAAAAAAAAATCTTATACCATTTAAGCTCTTTTTTTTTTTCTGGCTTGGGGAGCATTTCTCTTAGAGAAGCTGAACCAGTTGTACTTTATACATCAATACTGACTATTATTTCCCTTCTCAGACACTGCATGAAAAAAATACAAGGGATTTACCTTCATTCCTTATGAAATGTTGAATAAGTGGAGACCCACATTTTTTATTCTTGGACCCCAAATGCAAGCTTAGTTTATCCTGTCAGCAATGTTAAGTTGACAGAGACTCACATGCATAAAATGCTATAGTTTTGTTACCAGGGGGAAGCTAGGAGGGAATTTATTTTGGGGCAATGTGTTTGAATTGGGACAAAACAAAACAAAACAGCTTACCAGATAAATGAAGGGAAAAAAATAACCCTCTTTTTTATTCATATTTATTTCTGGAAGATAAGTGTGTGCAGGTGGGGCGGGGGATGAGCAACAAGAATTTGAACGTATTCTTACACGTGTGAAATGAGGAATATTCACTCAGGAGCTGCCGGTTCCGGCAGGTGGTAAATGCTGGATGAAGAATCCAGGAAAGAATGTTTAAGGTTTGTATTTAGCAAACGACAGAGAGTACTATAAACGTATTCGTTCTAATTCACAAAAGTCTGTAATTCTTATGAAACACTCACTTTGGATAAAGATGAATTATAATGCTGCATACTTTCTTCTAGGAGCGACTCAGATAGATAAATCAATTATGCACTACTGCAAAAACAAAGCTACTTAATTTCCCCCCAGTATCAGTGTAGTCAAAATAGATGCTCAGTACCTTAAAATCACTTGTCTGTGTATCAGACAGACTTAGGTACAAATCCTGACTCAACTACTGGATACGGTTTGAAGAAAGCTACCTAAATTTTCTAAGCCTCAGTTTCCTCACCTGAAATCGGAGGTAATCCTATTTGCACGATGGGGTTGATATGATGGTTAGAGAATATAATTATGTGAAGTGCTTAGCATGTTAACAAGTGCTCAGTGAATTGTACATGCTGTTACAGTTTATTGTTATTCATCTTACTATTTCTAAACAATAATTTCATTATAATGGAGCTTAATAGCTGTGGGTCCCCTCTCCCATGTTTCTTCTTGGATTTTCTTGACCCTGGTGAGTTCATATTTTTGAATGTGAATACTGAACTTTAAATTAGAGAAATTTCAATGAGAAATGTAAAAGGAAATTCTACTTGAATTCAAATCAAGTTGAATCTTTTCTTAAAAGAGGGGAGACAGAGAGAGAGAATCCAGTTCACTTAGAAAAATGCCAAAAACAAAGGAACCAAAAAGAAACCATAAATAACAGAAAGCCAAAAACTAAGATGCCTAGTACTTTGTCAGTGCTCAGTAAATGTTAGGTATCACTAGTGCGAAATGTTAGTGTTGAAAAACTTTGCATCAACATCAATGGAGAACAGTTGTTGGAAATAATAATATACAAAACCCTTTCTGCAACCACTTAACCCACCCAGTCTTAAACCGAAGATACAAGTGAAAAGTAAATAATGATACAATATAATTTCTATAATTGAATTGAGTTAATATTATATGTGCATTAATCTTTAGACCTTTCAGAAAATACAGCTGCTTTAGGCAACTCTAGAACATGCATAAAATGTATGAATCTAAAAGGTCTTTCCTACTTCTAAAAAGCTGTATTAATACAGGCTCTGAATTTCCATGCAAAGAAAACAGGAATCAGTACTTCAAGTTAAAATGTAAAGGCCCACCTACTCATAAACTTGAAAAGCAACTTTTGTGCAGAAGAGATAATAAAAAAGCACAATTACAAAAATATTCAGAAACTAGTGATGACAACATTGTGTATCTGTTAACTGTGCATAATGTTTATTGTGTTATTTTTTTGTATCAAAATTAAACTTTAAAAAAAAAGCTAAAACTGATCATTCTTTCTTTTGTTATTTATAACTTTTCTTGTCCCCAATTATACTATTTTTTTCCTTGCTTTTTGCCCCTTTTTCTTTTTGATCAACTTTAGGGAAAAGGTTTAAAACTTGCACTTAATACATTTGTTTCTTTTTATAATAATTTTGAGATTTTGTTTTGAGATAATTTTAGGTTTAAGGAAGAATTTCAAAAACAGTGTTGAAGGTTGCTGAATATCAGTGATTTTGTGTGTATATCAATCCTATCGGGAAGAACTGATACCTTAATAATACCGAGTCTTCCAATCCGCTTAATATATTTGTAGTTCTATTTTATTTGTAAGAAAGTCCACTTTATATGTGTGGCTGTAATATTATTTGGATCAGGAAGGTTTGTGATTTTTATACTTTCTTTGTTAAACATACTTTTTATTAATGTAAAATGACCTTTCAAGACAAGTAACTCCTTTATCTGTTGTACTGAATTCTACTTTGTCTGATATTAGCCTTGCAATATTGTTTCCTTTGACTAGAATTCATTAAATACACCTTTTTTTGGACTTCAATGTTTGATTGCACACTCTGTGTCAGTTTTTGATATATGTTATCATCACTAGTATATAGTTAGATTTTGATTTTGATCCACTGTAAGTCTTGGCTTTCCATGTGGGGATTTAATTTACTTATTTTTTTGTTACAGCTTAAATATTGGCTTTTAAATCTATCCCCTTACCTTGTGCAATCTATTTTAGCTTTCTTGTTTTTCCACTCTTTTTCTTACTTTTGCTATATAAATTATGTTTTCCTATTTTATCCTCTCCCAGGTGTGTAAAGATAGATTCTGATTTTAATTATATCATTGGCTATATTTAACAGTTTCAAAATAAATCTTTAACCTCTATTTCTCTGATTTTCAACAACCTCAGTGAAACAACAAATTTTGAGTTTTCCCCCACCTCTTTGTAAGTAAAAGAGTTCAGGACACTTTCTTTCCTATACCTTACTTCTCAATTTTTTTTCTTTTTTCTTTTTTTTTTTTTTCTTAGATATCTTTTTTTTTTTTTAATTGAAGTGTAATCAGTTTACAATTTTCCATCAATTTCTGGTGCACAGCATCATGTTTCAGTCATACATACACATACACATATTCCTTTTCATATGCTTTTTCATTACAGGTTACTATAAGCTATTGAATATAGTTCCCTGTGCTAGACAAGAAACCTGCTGTTTACCTATTTTATGTATAGTAGCTTGTATTTGCGAATCTCAAGCCCAATTTATCCCTTCCCATCCTCTTTCCCCCCATTCTTACTATAATCAGGAGTTTTAGAAGCTCATTATTATACTTTTTTTTCAGTTACTGGGTATTGTCAGTTTTGAAAACAATTCTTGACAATTTTAACCATTTAATAATCAGTTCATTAATAGCAATTATCAATAATTATTTTATTAATAACATTGTCATGCTTCATATTTATTGATACAGGTAACTGGCAGTGCTTACTCCCTTTTGTATCCATCTCTCCCTTTCCTGCAGCTTTGTGTTTATTCACTAAGTTCTTTGGAAAATATCACTAATTTTTTTCCAGGAAGGACATATGGGTGGTATATTTTAAGAACTCTTGGATATCGGAGACTATCTTGGCTCTGGATAAAATCAAGTCATCGAGTCAGAATATTTTCTCCAAATTCAGTTGATATTCCTTTACCAATCTTCCACATAGTGCTGTAGAAGAGAAGTCTAAGGCTATTTTTATTTTTGTTTTCCCAAGTAACTTTTAGGTAGAGTGCCTGTTTATTATGAGCATATAACTATTTTTCATGTATCTTATATATATGAAATTATATATAATAATTTTTGCATTCACATATAAGTTCATAATTCAAAAATGGTAACAGAGCACATTAGCTGTCTATTGCTGTATAAAAAATTACCCACCCCGATTTAGTAGCTTAAAACTACAAACATCTGTTACCATTGCTGTGGGTCAGAGTCTAGCAGAGGCTTAGCTGGGTGCTTTTGACTTGGTGTCACTGATGACGCGCAGCCCAGTTGCCAGCCGGGGCTGCAGGCATCTGAAGGCTTGCCTGGGGCTGGAGCATCCAAGCAGATCATGGCTGCTGGCTGGTGACTGGAAGTCTCAGCTCCTTTCTGGGAGTCATCAGGATGCATCCGTTCCTAACCACAGGTACCTCTCTGTAGGGCTGTTCAGCCTGTGGCAGCTGACTTCCCCCAAAACAAGTGATGAGAGAGAAGGGTGGGGCCGGGGCATGGAGAGAGAGAGAAAACAGGAAGCTCTGGTGCCTTTTAAGTCCTAGTCTCTAAGTCATACTCTGCCATTTCCACTTTATTTTATTTGTTTGTTAGAAGCAAGTCACTTAGAAGTAAGCCAGAAAGAGAAAGAATAATACCATACGATATCACTCATATATGAAATAAAAAAAAAAAAAAAGAGGACACTAATGAATTCATCTACAAAACAGAAACAGACTTGCTGACATAGCAAACAATCTATGGTTATGGGGGAAAAGGGGTGGGAAGGGATAAATCTGGGAGTTTGAGATCTGCAAATCTTAGCCACTGTATATAAAAATGGATTAAAAAAACCCCCCAAAACTCAAGTTTCTTCCGTACAGCACAGGAAACTATATTCAATATCTTGTAGTAACCTTTAATGAAAAAGATATGAAAATGAATATATGTATGTACATGCATCACGGGGACATTGTGTTGTACACCAGAAATGATACATTGTAACTGAGTATACTTCAATTAAAAAAATAATAATATTAATAAAAGAGAGAGAGAAAAAAAGGGAAGCAAGTCACTTAATCTGGTCCACACTGAAGGGAAAGGGAATTAAGATCCACCTCTTGAAGAGAGCTTTTTCTCTGCTGTGACACAGGGCATAACATTTTCACAAGGCATCTTTGGAGAGCACAGTCAATGACAAGCAACATACAATAGTGGTCCAGCTCCCTAAATAACAATCACCAGACAAAGCGGACACCCTCTCCCATGTGCACAAATCTGCACAGAAAAGTACTAACCTTTTAGACTTGGACTCATGTACTTTAACTACAAGAGAATGAGAGGGCTTTCTTTTTTTTTTAAATCATCGCACAGAATAAGCCATTTGAGGGTATGATTTCACTGAATTTTCCCCTGCAAATTATCAGCCTATACTTCCTAATTTTTATTTTGTTTGCAAAGTTGTTTTCAATCATTTCTTTGGTATTTTCTTCAGTTGCATTTGCTCTAGCTTTTCTGCACGAATTCTAATTATTCTACAGTATTTATTTCAGCTTTCTATCCTCTTTGTATCTGGCAACTTTGATGTCTGTGTTCATCTGTCTGCTTTTCCTTTGTAATTTGGTAAAGGATCCCCAGTTTGTGGTTGACATCAGTTCTTCTCCTTAGGCCTCCAATAGCCCCTTCAACTTTTAATTTCTCTACAGTCCGGCATACCATCCACCTCTATTTTTAGCTCTTGCTGTTGGCTTTTCATGACAACTTGTTGGCTTTCTTCCTGGGTTATTCTCACCATACACATTTCAGCTCCTCTTCATTGAAGTAATTTTTCCTTTTATCAGTCAAAGATGCCAAAGAGTTTTATGAATTTTTTTTCTGAACTAGCAGTTGATCATTTTCATAGTTACGCTCCTCATCAGAATTGTGCACTTTGCATTTTCTCATAGGCTGACTGGTGTTGCTTTTCACTTTTGTTATAAGCTTAGCATAGATCCACATGTGGCTTCCCTTGCTTCTGTCCACTTGCGCGATGGTGACTTTTTTTAAAAAAAACTTATCATGACAACTAAAGGGCAACTTGATGCGTTTACTCCAAGTTCAACACCTAACTTCTAGAAAGTACTCATCTATTGCAGCTCTGCTTTATTGAGATGTCAGCTACTAATGCTAATGTCTGGCTTTATGACGCTGTCAACATGCAGAATGCTTGGAATCTGTCTACTCTTTGATGCACGTCTCTCAGCACCCTCCTTACCTCTGTGCTCCTGACTTACAGAGTTTGCTTTGGGAACTGCAACATCCCTTAGGATGGGAGGCGTTACCACCAGCATCCCATTTGTTCTATCCCTTTTCGTTCTGGGCATAGCTGTCTCTGTAGTGGTGAAGAATAATGTGGTATTGAAAAGAAGGACGCACATTGTTAAGAAGCAACAGGGCTAGTGCAAAGAATAGCTTCTAAGTTTCTGCTGGGTGAAGATCTTGGATTCTGAGTAGGGGACAAACAGTGGGAGAATGTACAGTATCATATCTTTTTTTTTTTTTTGCCCCCAAGTGGTATCTGTTTCATAGGGATGAAGATTAGGCATTTCAGGAGATGAAATTTAAAGAGTGTTTTGTTTGCTCAGCTTTTTGTCTTAAAATAGCATTGACTCCTTTCAGGTTCTTGCATTAAATTGTTTGTGAATCACAGAATTCTGGTGAGTTTTTGTTGTTCTCTGCCCTTTACAGTTATTTTCCTTGAAAATTAGATGAAGTTTTATTGTGGTGACCAGCCAGGATGGCATTTTAGCCTGGAAATTTCTCTTGGCATTATTTATATTAGTGAAAAAAAAAAAAAGGAAATACTTTGAATGCCGAGCAATAGGGACAAACACAATAAATTATGTCATATGTCTGAGAAAGAACACTTTGTAGTCTTTAGAAATTACCTTGTTGAAGTACATTTAATGGCAGAGGGAAATGCCCACAGTTTATCATTTGGCAAAAAGAATTACAGAACAGTATATGCAACGTGGCTCCAATTTCATAAAACAGCCAAAAAGGGAAAACAAAAAAAAAAAACCCAGGAAAGATCTATAATGTAACATTCACAGAGGTCCTCTGGACAGTGGAACTAGGGGTAACGTCTATGTTTTATTTTGAAGGTGTTTTCTTTTTAAATTTTAGGCTAAAATATGTATTACTTATTAAAATAAGGAAAACAATTTTTAATTAGTTTCCTTATTTTATAGTTTATAACTGCAAGTTAGTTATTTTCAAAGGTGTTACCTTTAAGGATTAATATAGTATCCATAGTGGTGTGGTGGTGGGAAAGGAAATGTACTCTCAGGGATAGAGGGAAAAGGCCCTAAGAGCAAAGATATGTGAGAACCAGAGCATTCTATATTTAATGACACTAGCTAGGTATGGATTTATTGTCCTTCAAAGTAATTGATATATAAAATTATAACATATATACGTGTATACACACACACACACACACATACACACAGACACTGAGTGTGTCTTCTAGAACTGATTTGAAGGTAACTGATTGCCACTTTAATAGGATGCTGGTATCTCACATCCATGAGAGGACAATAATGGAGTAAATCTATAGCCGGGTGGTTCTCAAAGTGTGGTCCTTGGACCAGCAGTGACAGCATCTCTTGGGCTCATAGTACAAATGCAAATCCTCAAGCTCCACCTCGGGGCTGGAACTACTGAATCAGAAATTCACCCTGTGTTTTAAGAAGCCCTCCAGATGACTCTGATATATACACCTTTGAAAGTCACAGCTCAGGATATTAATTAACACCCACTGAAGTGGGCATTGTCAAGCGAAAAGAAGCCTTTTATAAGTATGGTCATGAAGAACCGAAAACACTCTGAGAGGCAGAAGCAGCTCTGATACTCAGCTAGATACCTGCTCAGAAGACGTGATCTATCACAAGTGTCTGATGGAACAATAGGAAAGTGAGAACTCAGCCTTACTTCTTCCGGGGCTCTGTTGTTCCACATGTATTTATTGTAGAAAATAAAAGTTTAAAACATCACGTGTACTATAAACTTCTTGTGAACCCGTCAGCTTAACTCATATACCATTGTTTTGTGAGAGCTGACAGAGGCCCAGAAACATGCTACCCTGTGCTTCAGCGGAAATAGCTTGCCATCTCTCCCTCCCTGGGGAGGGGGGTGCTGATGCTGCCACGCCAAGTCTAAGGTCACGTGTGGGACCGCAGCACTTAGTCGGGGAGATTTGGGAGTAAAGATAAAAGGCCCCAGAGCTCAGAGAACCTGAGTCCGGCCGGCCCCGCCCAGTCTCCCTTCGTCTCCCTTCCTTCTTCTACATGGTTAACATGATGGAGGGGCTTGGGCCATGTTCCTGGGGATGCTGGGACTGAGAGGATTTGACACGGTGCTGTAAACTTTTAGGGAAGAGGTTTCCTCCACTTGCTTACTTGTGGTATCCTTTGCTGGCAAGTGGGCTGTGTAATGACGTATGTGACTGGGATGTGGGTGCTGGTCCAGGTGAAAGGGTCCAAGCAGGGCACTTGCCTCAGGCTTACACGTAGCCCAGGTGCTGGGAGTCCTTTTCTTCTTAGAAGGGTTGCCGGGTTTAGCAAAAACCAAACCAAACCAAACCAAACCAACAAACAGAAAAACCCAGTGCACAGGTAAATTTAAATTTTGGATAAGCAATCAATATTTTTAGTATAAATATGGTCTATTCAATACTTCGGACTTACATAGTATATTGCATGCATTATTTTAGTATATGATATTTAATATATATAATACTTTGTATGTTATTGTGGTATATAGTTAATATTTCATTATATTGTGTGTCTACATGTCTTTTCTCACACGATTAGCTGTTTTGGTGGGGTTATGGATTATACTTTACATTCCTAGTATGCAATCTTTGGGACATACTTACCCTAAAAGATGATCTATTTATCTAAAATTCAAATTTAACTGGGTGCCCTATATTTTATCTGGCAACCCTCCTAGGTAAGCTTGGCTAAGCGGGAGGCTCCATGAGGATCTGGGACAAAAGCCCTACAAGAAAAACAAAGATTTTGCTTGAATGCTGTCCTCCTGGCCTGGTAACAGGCGCCTGGCTGTGAACTGGGGGTGTTCAGTGTTCCTGTACCCACCTCATCCTGACACTATCTCAGCCCAGCTGACAAAGAGCGGCTATACACCAGACTGGCTAGAGAGTTGTCACTGTTTTTCTTCTTGAATAATTCGAAATTTCTCAAGGATGTTCAAAAGGGGCGAGGGGGTGGGACGCGGTCTTCTGCATGCCCCATGATGAATTTCTTATGAGAAATGTATTTTCCTGGCTCAGTCAAAGCAGAAGACACCATCTCGTTTCCTGTGCATGCAGCTTCCAAACAGCAGTAAGAGCGTACTGATCAATAGGTCCTGATCTCCGGGGTTCACAGCCACACGCAGCCAGGAGCTCAGAAAAGCAGTTCTGATTCAAATTTGGTTTTTACTTTCCTGCTTCAATGGTAGTTCAGGGAACCAATTTTGCTACCGAATTTTTTTTTTTTTTTTTTTTTTTTTTGTCAATAAGAAGAAAGGCCATTTTATTAAAAAAACAAAAAACAAAAACCAAGTCTGAAGATGATCAAAGAAGGTTAAAGGAACTTGTCTTGTGTTCCCCAGCTTGGTCTGTTTGTCAGTCTGGGAGCACGGCTCTGTGCAAAGGCTTTGTGTGCTGCTGGCTTTCAGCTGGGGAAGTTGTGTGTGAGCGATGGCTCCTCTCCCAGGTGAGAACAGGTGTACACCACTTTAAATTTCCCGTGGATCTGATTGCATCATTTGTTATATTATCCAACATAATGACATGAAATACGTAAATAATAAAATGCCAGTTGCCTGCTGAAAATTTAAAGTGGCAGATTCTCTTTCTTCCGTCGGAGCGGCTGCTGTCAGTTGATGGAGTTTTCACCGCTGAAAAATGATGCTGAAGGGGGCCTCAAGGGAAAACTTACTCCTCTGGCTGAGAAAGCGAATACAAAAAGGAACGGCAGGACATCACCCCTTCTCCGCTCTGCACCACCGCCCTCTCTTGCTGCAGTTATCATATGTTTAACAAAACAAGTTCCCTTTAAGCAGCATTTAAATTGTAAGACAATGGAAAGGAGTGTGTTCAAAGGTGAAATGCTCTGCTCTAAATCACGTGAAAGAGATACCACCATTTTCCACTATGTTTTTGAAAAATATACATGGTCACTTTTGCTTGTCCTTTTATCCAAGTGTCAACTGGGTAGGTAAGTGTTTGTATTGGATGGAATCCTTAGCACAAATGCAAAGCGGAAGAGGCTGATTAAACATTTCCCATGGATTTGGGATCTCAAGGCAAACCCCGCCCAACCATTCCACATACTGTTTGTCTTGCTCCCTGGGTTCCTTACAATCCAAGAATTTCCCCCCCTAAACTTGAGTAACGTTATCAGCAGATTTCCATCTGCAGCCTAAACAAAATAAACCACAATTTTTAAAGTTCAGTTGGAGTCAACACAAATGCACCAAACACCCATTCTGGAAGCTTCCTGTGAGTTGCAAAGAGCTCAACAGTGAGTAAAATATGGTTTCTTCTCCCAAGGCCCTTATGGTCTGGCAGATCATTTTAGTAGGAATTCATCTACATTGTCATCTATAATGTCGTCTATAATACCATCTATAATGTCATTTGCAACCAAGAGATGAATCATGAAGAAGCCTGCAGGAAACGACCTTTCTTTACCTTCAAATTCCTTTTTAAAAAAGCACAAAGGTGTAATCTTTACACCTGCTCTGTAACCGTTAGTGCAGAAGTGACAACTGGCTCATCAAATGCCTCTACATAGTGACACTGGGACAAAAGTTGTAAGGGATAAATAAGCCAATGGACCATGAGAAGAAATATCCCATAAGCAAACTACCATTTGTCCTGATCAATATAGCTGGGCTTCCAGTTCTGGGCCGACAAAGAGGAGATGCACAGAATACATTCTGGAGGCCTTACAGGAGACATAAACAGTGTGGTGAAGGACTTAACAGGGGATTTGGCTATAGTGCAGTTGCCCGTGTGTTGATTGAGGAAGGGATGCCAACACCACACACAGCTCTGAGACTTGCCAGCTCCAAGTATTATCTGCTTATGAATTAAGAATGCCTTTTGATGGAGCTCTGCTAATTTGCCTAAAGGAATGAGGGTGAGAGCTAGAAAAATGGAAGCATCTCCACCAGCGAGACATTGATGACCTCAGCCATCGGTAAGTTGGAGTCCTCTATGTCTGTGGTGGGAGAAACATGATGTATTTTTATTGTTACTGTTTGGGGCTGTGTTTTGGATGGTACACCGTCTGACTATAACTATTCTGCCTTGAAATTTGTCATTTGCAGCAATAGTGAAAATGGGTTTTTGAGATGTTGTTCAGAACGATCATGGTGCATTATGCTTGTTTCTCGTTCATATGCGTTAGCATCCCTTCTGTGCTTTGTCTGCCCTCTCCCTTTCCTCCACTTTCAACTTATTTCCTCTTGGGCATGAGAGTGGAAACGTATTGCAAACTGAGGATGGCCTAAAAGTATGAATCTGGATTAATGAGATGTAAATAATATTTCCCCCCAAATTGAAAAGTTATACAAAATTCCATTATAGTTGTCTGTGTGTGTCTTACCTCATTTGTGAGTGTTTTGAGGGCATGGATCTTACTTTATACCTCTAGGAATCCTCTATACTACCTTGAACACAACAGATGCTCCCTGATCATAACTGGATAAATGAACACATGAATAATTCTAGAGAAACAGGAGAGAATTGCTCACAGACCTGTTGCAAAATGATGCGTAACACCACGCGTTGTCTGTGGACTGGAGATAGACAAATGAAGGGTCAGAAATATCAAAAATATCTGTGCCTGTAACAAATAGTGCTTTCTCGTTTCAAACCTGCCTAATGAATCACTATTTCATTGTAACAGATCTCAAGTTTGCCATCAACATGGTAGGCCATCATCTCAAGTTTATAGGATGAGCTGATCTTTTCCCTCAAGCCCTGCTTCTATTTGCTTTTGGTCTTTCCATTCAAAGACTGACATTCCATAGTCTGAGGTGAGAGCTACAGAACTCGTTCTGATATGTTCGGCTGTTAGAGGCCAGACAGCTAGAAAATAAACTAGTTAAGCCAAAGGTTTAAGCCTTGAAATTCAGCTCTTCTACTTGCTGGCAACTTGACCTTGGCTCTCATTTCTCTCTTCTATAAATGAGGGAAAGTAGTTGTGAGCAATAAGTTAGATAAATGAGTATAAAGCATATGACACATAGTAAGATCTTTTGGGTAATAAAGTTGTAGACTACTTGGGCAGAGGGGATTATTTTTCCTGATGAAAGTTGGAAGTAAATTTTGAGCTTTAAGGGGGAGCCGGGAGTGTTTTCTTTTTGTTTTGTTTTAGGCACAGAAACAAGGGAATGAGGTTCTAGACAGAGGAAATAGCACGAGCAAAGGCACTGGGGTTAGAAAATACAGATATGTTCAGGAGTCAGAAGACCATCCACCTATGGTCCATTGGTGGCCCCTGAACCATAGTAGAGAGCACACAGGATGGGGAGGAGGACACTCAGAGCCGTGGACTTGTTCGTAGCACAGATGACGTTAGAACCTGCCTCTTGACTCCCAGTGAGTGATTTCCTCAACAAATACCAATCTTCCTGAAGCTAGAATTGAAATTTCCAGCAGTTTTCAGTATCTTTCAGAAGCTGAAATGCAGTCTACATCAATTGCTGGGTAGAGGATCTTTATTCAAGCCCTTGAAAGCCAGGAGCCTACCTGTTCTGGGTGAAGATTAAAGCCTTCTCAGTGTGCCCTGACAATGAGGCAGATGTTGCTGCCAAAATTTTTAGACAGAATTCAGAGACCTGCTAAGAATCCTGAGCAGCTGAGCAGTTACTCTCCACATAGGCTATTCGTCACCCCCCAGACACATCTCTAAATGCCCTGGGACGAAGTTTACTCTTCGAGCTCACGCAATTCCAACAGCAGCTGTTGGTGGACGGTTACTTAGTAATTGTGACTTCAAGAAGTGCAGTGGGGTCCTCAGTGAGTGGACCGACCTATTTATAGACAGGAAGCCCAGCGTTACTGTCGTGCTTTGGGAAAATTATGGTTCTACCCATAATGACTTCTTACTTTCCATTACGTTTGGTGAAAGGGAAGTAAGAACTGTATGTTTTTTAACTTGGTTTTTGGATTGACTGGGCAGGAGTGCACTGATTGATTAGCATCAAATGTTCAACAGCACATAGACACCTAGCATCTGGCAGGTACTCAGTGACATATGTTAGGCATGTTTTCAATCAGTATCTGTTGAATGAATGAATGAATGAGTGAAATCAGCCAAACTATATTTTTTAGCTGAAGTACAGTCAGTGTTGTGTCAGTTTCTGGTGTACAACATCACGTTTCAGTCACACATACGCATACATGTTTTCGTATTCTTTTTCATTATAGGTTACTATAAGATATTCAATGTAGTTCCCTGTGCTGTACAGTAGAAACTTGTTGTTTATCTATTTTATATACAGCAGTGTTTATCTAAAGCCATATTTTTAACTTGGGTTTCAGAATGTGTGGAGCATTGGCTAAAGCTATGACCTATGACCATTTTGTTGTTATATGCAGAAAAGAAGCAATATATATTCCAGAAAGATTCCCAGGCAGGTGTCAGTTTCCTGACCCCGAGCTGGTCATTTACCCTCTCTTATTTCCTCTTAGAAAAATGAAGGATTTGAACTTGGTGACAGCTACTGTTCCTCCTAACTCCAAAACCCTGTGCATGATCCAATTTCTGGTTTGGCTGATGCCAGAAGTCATGCAATGGCCCTTTGTCACACTGGCCCGAAGTTGAACTGTTTTGTTTCGCATCGAAAGCATCACAGCCCGTCTTAAATTTCTTTATGGAAATAATGTCTTCTTTAATGGTTTGCCGCCTTATTTGAGTGTTTTGCTTCTGTACAACCGTTGCACTGTGTGTGTGTACATTTCTGATTCTGGTCTCTCCCTCTCGAGCTGGGCATCCGGAAAGGCAGGAGCTGTGCCTTATTCATCTTTGTGCACTTTGAGCACCTAACACGGTGCCACTCATAACAGGATTCTTCTTTACAATCCCAGAGTTATTTAACAGTCATCCCTGTATAATGGTTCCCCCCTAATTTGTGGGTTTAATAAAGTGCAGCTGCTACAAGAGCCAACCTATCTCATCTCTGTTTCTCTCCCTCACTGTGTTCTAGCCCCTGGGCCGTCTTGTGAGTCCTCAGAAATGCCACGTTTGCTGTGGCTTCTGGGACCTTGTCCTGCCTGAAATGCTTGTTCCTGAGGTCCTCATTCAGGTGTCATTACCCAAGTGACCATCTCACAGAAGAATTTCCTGACCACTCAGCAATTACTGTCTCCTCCTTTATAACACCACTACCGGAAATGGTGATAGATTTTAAACTACTTTTGTTTTCCTTTCCCACCAGAATATAACCTCCATGGAAGCACAGAGTATGTCTCTCTTGCGTTTCCCTCTATTGCCAGCAGCTGGATCGGTGCCTGGAACGTAGTAGGTGCCTGTTAAATCTTTGTGGGATGACTTCCGGGGCCTCTCCCACCCGCTTCACCACCTGCTGCTCCTTTCCACTCTGTCCTCCATGCTCTCCTCTTTTGCTTTGGGTCCACCTTAGTCACTGGCCATCCATCACTCGGCATTTCCACGAAACATCGTTTACCGTAACTTTCTTTTTTTGCTACCTTCAGCACGATTGACCAGAAAGCTCCCTTATAATCTGCCCCACTTTGTGACTAAAAATAGGAATTGTCATCTGTAAACAAGTCAAGATTTTATTTTGTCAGGGAACAGAGAAGAATTCTTTGAAATTTTAATGTGATGTTATTGCTAGACATTACATGATTAGAATAATGGGGATGGCGTTGAAGGCATCCCGGAAACTTGCCAGTGGATGGAATAAACGTGTGCTAATAATAATTGCTATAAGACTTGGGCTCCATATACAGAAGAAAAAAATAAATAGATCATCAGGCAAGGCGAATAAATAATTTTTAAAAAATCATAAGCTGATGACGTCAGAGGATGTATTGCATGTGTGTTATCAGGACAGCCTCTCCTACGATGTTTGCCTCACAGAACGGTCCCCTCTCTCAAGTTCCCTTAGATAACTTAGAGGCAGAAGAACAAGCAGAAGGAGTTTCAGACATAATTCTGCTCCAGTTCCAAACTTTTCCTTAGGAGGCTGTGGCAGTCCTGGGACTGTCCCAGCTCTGCTCTGTGTCACAAAGGACTGGAATGTGTGTGTCCCAGTCCCCTTGACAACTAACTGGCCTTCAGTTAGACTCTAGCAATGGGAGGTCGTGGAAAGAAATTGGATTGGAAGGAGAGAAAAGCGGGTGTATTTCTCCTCCTGTTTCTCTGCTCTGGACCGTGTCTCCCACAGCAGCTGCCTGTCCCCTCTGGATGGAAGCCTGAGCACCCGGCTCTGGTTACACAACGTCTTCCTTTGGTCCTTCCAGCCCTAGAGATGAGGACAGCTTCCTGCTGTGGTTATTAAGTCCTGGGCACACTCACCGTCTCCGCTTTTCCCTTTTGTTCTTACAACATCTTCCTAGATATTTCCTGAGGCAGATTTCCCTCTTTGGAAAGAGCTGATGGCTGTTCTCTTGTTCTAAGGAAACCCTGGTGGTTACAATTGCCTGGCAGCCATCAGTTTGGGACCTTGGGGTTTAAATCTCTGAACCTGTGGTCTCTGGAGAGGTCTTTTTTTTTTTTAAACATTTTTTATTGATTTATAATCATTTTATAATGTTGTGTCAAATTGCAGTGTAGAGCACAATTTTTCAGTTATACATGAACATGTATATATTCATTGTCACATTGTTTTCTCTGTGAGCTACCATAAGATCTAGTGTATATTTCCCTGTGCTATACAGTATAATCTGATTTATCTATTCTACAATTTTGAAATTCCGTCTATCCCTTCGCACCCTCCACCCCCTTTGCAACCACAAGTTTGTATTCTATGCCTATGAGTCTATTTTTGTTTTGTATTTATGCTTCATTTGTTTGTTTTTGTTTTTGTTTTTTAGATTCCACACATGAGCGATCTCATATGGTATTTTTCTTTCTCTTTCTGGCTTACTTCACTTAGAATGACATTCTCCAGGAGCATCCATGTTGCTGCAAATGGCATTATGTTGTCAGTTTTTATGGCTGAGTAGTATTCCAGTGTATAAATATACCACTTCTTCTTTAACCAGTCATCTGTTGATGGACATTTAAGCTGTTTCCATGTTTTGGCTATTGTAAATAGTGCTTCTATGAACAGTGGGGTGCAGGTGTCATCCTGAAGTAGGGTTCCTTCTGGATATATGCCCAGGAGTGGGATTCCTGGGTCATACGGTGAGTCCATTTCTAGTCTTTTGAGGAATCTCCACATTGTTTTCCATAGTGGCTGCACCAAACTGCATTCCCACCAGCAGTGTAGGAGGGTTCCCCTTTCCCCACAGCCTCTCTGGAGAGATCTTAAGAAAGCAAAAAGCCCTTCTCCATCAACTCAGACCCTATTCTTTGCAGGTACTCTATACAGTGCTTTATCGCCACTGGGAAAAAGCAATTGCAGTTTCAGGATGATGGAAGATTCATACATAATAATGATGAAAGCATGATTTAAATATAATAATGGGAACTTTAGTTTTCAAAAGACCCATTTAAGTATCTAATTAATAAAGGAACAAGGAGGGCAAGAGAAAGTTCTCAACGCAAAGCAACTCACCCAGAGCACAGAAGAAACCGGCTTTCTTAGAAAGCAAGGATGTTTGCCTATTCACAGAACACCGACAGCTCAAAACCCATTCTGCTGATCCCTGAGGACAAGCGAAATTCGAAGTCAGACCACACTGAACCAAGCATTGCCAGAGAATTATGTGTCTCCACACAATATGTGGGGAAGACGAGCAAGAAGGGATTCAAAAAGCACTGCAAATGATTCCAGCCCAGAGCCCCTCATGGTACCGACAAGTTGGACCGTGCATTCCAAGAGTGGGCACGTGCTTTACTGGCACAGGGGAGGGACTAGACTGGTAGGAAACTGGAAACAAATTAGAGTGCACACAGTTTTAAAATTTTAATTTATGTGAGGCAAACACCCTGAGACATAGAGTTGTCTCTCTTTCACAGAGATACAGTAGCCAGAGGGGTTTTGAGGTCACCTCCTAAGGTGTGCTGTGATTTTCAGCCCGTGCTTCACAAAAGGCATGACCGGATAACTGTGCCTCAGATGGAAGTTTCCATTAAAAAGGGTTTAACCTGTAAAACTGGGCTTTGCCCATTTATTCTGCTTCTTCTTACCCTCCTCAGACAATAAAGATCTCTCCTTTCTTCTCTGGCTTCTGCAGTCTAACTCCTGAGACCATGAAGACGCCTTCTTTTTGATGACTTCTTTTCTCCTCTGATGGCAGACCATGTTCTCATGGTTCAAGAGCTTGTCGTTAAAAACAGATCTGGCACAAAGACGTCCTGAGGAATAGGGGATCGTTAACCTTTCAAAATGCTGCCTATTCTGGAGACAGAGTTAAAGGTATGAAGTGTTAACAAGCCACTGATGTTAATTCCAGCTCCAACACTCGCGTATTGCACGATATTAAACAAGCTGCTGAACTGCTGTATGTCTTCAAAGGAAGGTAATATTCCTAGTCCCGGACTGCTCAAGTTTCTTAGTTGCAAACAACAGAATCCACTTTGGCTGTTATAAGGTGAAACTGAACATTTTAAGGCTATTGGGCAGCTCATAAAATTAGTGGGAGCAATAAAGTCCCAGGCTTAATTCTAAAGTTTTGGCCACAATGAACAGTGCCCTAAGCCATGAGGAAGAACTGGATGAATGAGGGAGGTCCTATGACAGCTGCTTCCTGAGCCCTAGGGCACAGGAACTCTTCTGAATTTCCCACTGCCCGTCCCCCATTTCTGCTTTTACCAGTCCAGATAAATGAATGCCCCTCCCGCATCCCTCAATTCTGAATGAAGCCTTGTAAGGGTGAATCCGTTAGGTTGAAAGGATGACACATCTCCACCTTAGCTGCAAAGGAGTCTGGGGGAAGCAGATGTTTGTGTACACCTTGGGAAGATGGGCCTCGCATAGGGAATTATCAAAACAACAGGTGTCTGCTGCCAGACGACCAGATATGACTGGAGCGGGGAACGCTTGAGATGATGCACATAAAACATTTAACAGGTGTTCAGCACATACATAACACACCCTGAAAGAGGATGGGTTTTATTAATAGTTGTTATATGAAGCTGGGTTTAACCCAGATACCCAAACTTAGCACCAACTAATGGTTCATCAGGGAAAATCAGCTCAGCCACTGGGAGCTCTCATATGACTAACCTAATATTTACATTAAGAGGTCAAGAGCAAGGCCTCCACCTTGTGAATATGGAGACACAAGTGTAGTCATGGGGCGGAGGACTGGGAAAGCGGGGGCAGGGATTCCGCAGATTCGTGTGAGTAGCCCCAGGGGAATCCTGGGAAGCAGACATCTGATTGAGCAGACGCGAGAGGAATCAGGGGATTTGACTGTAAATCGAATCTTGCTCATCAAAGAATTCTTGGCCTCTTGTGACTGTTTTTATCCGCTTATTTCTAGATAAAAGATATTTGCAACACTTTGGTTGAGTGGTACTTGTGAAAAGAGGGTGTTATTCTTTAATGGCATTTGTTGAAATAGAAAACAGAACATGTGACTAAAGAAACTTAGGACCCTCACCTTACCCTCTTTTCTTCTCCAGACTCTATTTAGAATTGCACTCCTTTGTGTAACACAGAGGATGTGATTCTTCCACCATCGGACGAGGCACGTGGCGGTTTGCATGGAAGCTCGCGTGTTGCATGGCCCTTTTCCTTGGCTCCCAGAAGATGTGCTTGCATTTTGCTTCCCTTTAGCATACGAGGCACCTTCAGTTTAAAATGCAGATGTTCTTGGTTACAGTTGCTATGTGAGATGTTGTGAGCCAGAAATTACTGTCATAATTAATAACAGGTAAAGGCTTTACCTTTGATGTGCAGCAGCCTACGTTTGATTGAGTCTTTCTGATTGTATTGACGGTACCTCTCTACCTTCCTCTTGGTTTTCTAGCTGGCTGTGTGCTTCGCTTGGTGTCTCTTTCTATTCAGTCAAGGTGATTAATACCTTTCAGACTTATTTTCAACTGCTTTGTAAACCCATATGGTTTAAGTTTAAAGGGAAGTTTGCACTATGACTCTCTCGGATATTAAAACCCACTTGTGTCCTTCTCTGTTTTGCTGTCCTTAAAAGAGGTGGTGATTTATAAAGAAGGGACATATAATTTTGTGTTCACGGTAGCCAAAATAAGAACAAAGATGCTCCAGGAATTAGGCTCTCCCAAAGCCAAAGATTTTGGTCAAATAAAGACCCCAAACATATGTGAAGTTGTTACAACTTACAAAGCCTGTTCACCTCTGTCTGGGAGGTACTTAACGTAGCCAGGGTGGACACTGCACACTTTTACTTGTCCAGCATCTTTTCCTCTTTCTTCTGGAAATAATGTCCTAATTTTGCTTTGGGAAATGCCCTCTCCCCAGTTGAACACAATATTGGTGAGGCTGCTGATCAAGGTTACATGACATCTCCTGGCAAGCGGGTGGGCACATGGTTAAGGAGATGGTGGTCTCCTTCCTCCTAAAATGGGACCATTGAGCACAGTTCCTCAAAGACCAAAGATAATTGCAGGTCATTCATTTGGACCATTCAGCCCTTAAAAGGCTGCTTGTTCAAGTTCTAGTACTTTCCAAAGCTTAAGTTTGAGCTTTTCCTCCAATGCCAAAGGCTATCTGATATCCATTTAGTAAGACTATGCCTTCTTTTTCCTTAGGATCTTTTATTTGCAACCAAAGAACCCTGATAGAAAATTTGCAACCAAAAAACCCTGTTAGCTGGAGTAGGAACCAGCTAACCACCAGGGAAATGTGTAATAGATGGAATTGGTAACTGGGCAGAAGACACGGAGGCACTAACTTACTGCCTTTCCATACTTAGCATTGTGTGCCCAATGGAAACAAAAATCTAGGGTACATGTTTCAACTCTGCAGAACAACTTAAAAGGCATGAGGAATTCTGGGACTGGAGTGAAGTTAGCCTTGATTGTCATTAAGGTGAGAAGACGGAAAATTGAAAGACATGAATTCTTGCCTCAAGGTCCTAAATGAACTTCAGAGACCGTCCTGACTGTGCTGAAAGCATCTCTTGCCTCCTACAGATAAGGGCTAGGACCGCCCCCCCTCCCCCGCCAAATACAAAGCCCAGGGAAGAGTCATAAGGTCACTGAGCAATAATGACAGTTGAATTCACAGCCACACAAAGCCTTTTAGGTGGAGGTTAGGTAGTGGCCTGACTCCCAAAAATAGGAGTGAGAATTTAGACACCACCAACCCCCTGGGAAGAACTCCCATGAAGTAACCGCCCCCCCCCCCGCCCCGCTTACTTCCTACATCGCCTAAGGAGGCAGAGTGGAGACTAACCACAGCTGCTCACTCTCTGCTCCCATCCCCTCCGTTCTCAGCATGGGAGGCCGTGGGGAGGGGAATACGGAGTCAGGGCAAAGAAAAGAGTTGCACAGCATGTTAACATATATCATTAAAATCTGTGGTTTATTGGGGAGGGGGGGTGGATTTGGAAAGTACTTGATTCCAAAGCATGAACCGGTCTGAATTCTACGATATGAATGTGCCTGTAGGATGTTTGGCCTCAGACAGCTGCCTGTGGTTCTCAAAGCTCTCTGGGTGGGTTAATGCAAACATAGATCTAACGCTTTCCCCCGGTAAATTATATTGAAAGGCCAGAAATCCTATGATGTAACCTAGAACAACGGTTCGTGGGTCCCAGACCAGTGGCATCAGCATCACTTGAGAACGTGTTAGAAATGCAGACTCTCAGGCCCCAGCCCAGACCTTCTGACTCAGATACGTAGGGGACGAGGCCCAACAAAGCGTTCCAGGGAGCCCTCCAGGAGAGTCTGATGCATGTTCACGCTGAAGATGTAAGCGAAGGAATTCAAAAACAGGGAGGCCCAAATGCTGGTTTGTTTCCATCAGGTACTTTCTGCCCACTCCCTCCCCACTGGGGCCCTTCTAGAAGGGCCATGAGATTCTCTCTCATTCAGGAAGGCCTTGAGCACAAAATCAGAATGACCCCTCTGGGCTCGTCTCTCTAGGACAGAAAGACTTCAGGAAAGGCCTATACTAGGAACTGCCCAGAACTTCAGTGGGCATGACCGCACAACGACAGAGACCAGCTGTACGTAGGCCTGAAGGCTGGTGAGGCAATCAGAACTGGGAGGCTACACTTACTCACTGATACCTCTGGACGTGCTTGATTAAACATGGCTTGCAAGCATTGCAACGAATAAACAACCACCCTTAAGTCTTTTCTTGATTTACTCAAGAAACAATTAAAAACATTCCAGCCCTGGCAACTAAAAGTCCAACTTGAGCCGTCACCTTAGAACCCCGCAGCCTCTCGCCAGATCTCAGACCTGAGTCAGTTTTGGACCCAGAGTCCTAAGGACGAAAGAAAGATGGAATATGTGGGAGGGAACGTCTATTCTTAACTGTTGATGTTTACTTTGCGCATAGCCCTTCCAGGAAGGGGCCTACACACATGTATCAAGGCAACTGTTTACTGTGAAAAAGGACAAATTTGGGGGATTTTGACTTAATTCTGCCTTATGGTAGGTCCAATAGGAACTCTTTTTTTGCAGGGGGGAGGTAATTTGATTGATTGATTGATGGAGGTACAGGGAATTGAACCTAGGACCTCGTGCATGCTAAGCACATGCTCTACTGTTGCAGAAAAGCATGTTACAGCTCAGTGTTACAGCTCGGTGTTACAGCTCAGTTGTGACAGCAACCTGGATCCAGGCGAGAGACCAAGCAGCACTCGGAGAGTTGGAGAACTCAGGTTTATTACACCAGCAGGCCCAGAGGAGTTAACACTCCAAGCCCCGGACCCCACCTGTAGGTTTACACAGGCTTTTATAGGCTGCCAGTTTACACTTTGCAACATCATATGCAAATAACGTATAACCAAAGTTGACTAATTAAGAATAAGCTTTACAAAAGCTCTACAGAAATGGACCAATCAGGGGTGAGGGAAATGGACCAATCAGGAGTGAGAGAAATAACCAATCAGGAGTGAGCTCCATGCAAATGAAGCACTACAGATGGACTAATCAGGAGTTAGCTCAGGGAACCAATAGAATTTTAGGGATAAGTTCCACTTTCCTAGAAGTAAGCCATTTCAGAGGCAAAAAGTGAGATAAAGCCACTTGGCCAGGGAACCAGATGGTGCTGGCAGGAGAGTAGTGGCCCCTGCCTGGGGGTCCTGCTGGTCTTTTTTATGGGGCTTCCCACCTCACTACCACTGAGTTATAACCTCCCCCCCAAAAACATCTTGAATATATCTAAGAGTTAATCCTTCAGATTTTTAATACAGAGTTGCAATAGATGTTGTTGGCAACTGTCAGGATTCCTTCTTTAGATCTTTGAGTAAGACAGGGCCATGCCAGAGAGGGACCAGTTGAACTGATGCTGCTCCCTCTCCGTGTCAAAGAAACAAATCAAAAGGCACTGAGCATCCCTGAAGGGAGTGTGGCGATCAGAGCCGTCCTGTGATGTAGCAGACTTGATGGATGTAGGTAAGTGTGACATTCATGTACCAGTCACTAAAACTAAGGGTAGGGTTCAAGAATTGGTGGTGAATGATGTTCATTCCCAGGGACGATAGCAGGGCACAGTGGTCAGGAGCATGGACTCCAGCACCAGACTCCCTGGGTTTGATCCCAGCTCTGCCACCTATGAGCTGTGTGGCCACAGCTGTCACTTAACCTCTGTGTGTCTAAATTCTGCCCCCTGGATACAGTGGAGATGGTAGTCCTAATGGATAGGATTATTATGAGGAATTAATGAGTTAACATTGACAAGGCACTTAATACAGTATATAGCACATGCAAAATGCTCTCAGAGATGTTTTTTAAAATCAGAGAAATTCAGAGCTATGCTTTAGTTCGCTTTTATTTATCCCTGAACAATGGCTACACGTGTTCTGTAGATTTTCTGTGTTAAGGGTTTTTAGTTGGTTCAAGCCAGCTATAGTTGATATGCTCATCTAGTCAACGGATGGCCCTTTCATTGCATCTGTATTAGTTTCCTGGGGCTGCTTGAACAAAGTACCACTGACTGGATGGCATGAAATAGCAATTTATTTTCTCATAGTTCTGGAGGCTAGAAACCAAAACTGAGGCATCAGTTGGGCCAAACTCCCTCTACAACTTGTAGGGAATCTTCTCTTGTCTCTTCGTAGCTTCTGGTGCATTGCCAGCAGTACTTGGCGTTTCTTGGTTTGTAGATGCATCTCTCCAATCCTCCGTCTTTGCATTGCCTTGTCCTATATCCCTGTGTCTCTTCTCCTCTTACAAGTACATCTGCCATATTTGATGAGGGGCCCCCATACTCCCCTGGCCTATGACCATACTTCCCCTATGATCTCATCTTAACTTTACTAATTACACGTACAATGACCCTGTTTTTAATAAAGTCACATTTTGAGGTACTAGGAGTTAGGGCTTCAAAATACCTTTTCTGGGGAGATACAGGTCAACCTATAATAGTATCTTAAAATGAATTGCAGTGGGGGGAGGGTATAGCTCAATGGTAGAGCACATGCTTAGCATGCATGAGGCCCTGGGTTCAATCCCATTAATAAAAAAACTTTATAATGACTTGTTATGTCTGAAGGTAGGGATATGTTTTTGATTTTACCACAGTTGCCACCACTCCGTGTCCCCTCATTACATACCTAGCCTGCTTTAATTTACATGACCTGCTTTCCCTTTGCGCTAGACCTCTAGACCAGGAATATTAACTGACATATGGATCAGAAAAACAGAAAGAATTTTATAAAAATGTCATCTTCAAAACTCGGTCATACCAGGTGCATGGACACCTGTGGTGTGCGTCTGTCTGTGATTGCTTTAAAGGATACCAGATTTTGAACTTTTTCTCCTTAAGAGCTCAAGCTTTGGAGTCAGATTCACTGGGGGCAGACCGCAGCTCCACCACTCACAATGAGTCTAAACTGAGCTCATTTTATCATGTATAAAATGGACAAATTAGTGCTTATCATATAGAATTGATCTGATTATTGAATAGACTCGTGTATGTGTGGTAATTAGTACAGTTCTTGGCACATAGTAGGCTCTCCAAAAATGGTAGGGCAGCAATGGCAGTAATGACACTAGTAGTAACTTCTAGTTGTTCCTGGACAGGGATTAATATCAAAATTGGCAAAGCTGTACTTTACCCATGCTTTCTGCTTTTTCATTACATTTGTTGCTTGTATATTCTTATTCATCATTTTTTTAACTGTTTGTTTAATTTAGCACCTTTTTCTAAGAAAATAAGGTCTTAATACTTACCTGTCCTTGACACAGGGGCTTGCCTCCTCTTGACAGATTGACCCTGTCTGCACCTGATGACATTAATTCCTGAAATTTAATGACATTAACACCTGAAAATTAATTCCATATATTTTTTATATTCAGCTGCATCTTCTGCCTGCTCTTAGCATTCAGACTTCATATATCCTTGGTCTATGTTTGCATTCTTTGTTCACCCCTAGAGAAGAAAGCCAAAGAAAGATTAATTCATAAAAAATGAATGGTTGTTGAAACTCTTCAAAGCCTTGATTTACTGCATAATTAGTAGACAACACTAGAAAACAGAGTATCTTTCTGCCTGTGAATTAAGTAAATTGATTAATTCATTAATTACATATGATAACCCCATAGATAGGATAATTGTATTGCTGGTTAACAAAACACAGCAAAGGAATCAAGCATGTTCTCAACATGGTCAAAAATTTAATTTACAATATTGGGTTCCTCTCTTAGAATCCTAATTAAAGATCTCCGGAAAGCCATATATAGTCCCAACACATTTCTAGAAAGACGGCTGCATTACTTACAAAGCATTGCCACAATTAGAAATGATCCTTTTTTTCTCCCAGAATTCCATCCCAATCAGAAATAACTCATTCATTCATTTATCATTAACCGCATATTATGGGCATTATCTGTATTCCAGGGGCTTTTGTAAGAATTGGGGATACAGCCATGAACAAATTAAACAAAGATCCCTGCCTTCATGGAATAGACATTTGAGAGCTGTTCTGTTCATTATGGTAGCCAGTAGCCCCATGTGGCCAATGACATTTAAATTTAAATTGATTAAGTTTAAGATTTCAGTACCTCAGTCCCACTAGACAAATTTCAAGTGACCAAAAACCATGTGTGACAAGTTGTTGCTATATGAGGACAGCACAGAAGAACATTTTCAACACTGGCAGAAAGTTCTTTCCAACCATGCTATTCTAGAGGGTGGAGACAGACAAATGAATGATAAATAATTAAATGAGGGAGACATCTGTAGAAGGAGCTAAAAACTCTGAAGGAAATAAACAGGGGGATGTGCTAGAGATCATTTGGAGGCTGGGATGGCCACTTTCTACAAGGAGATTGGGATAGACTCCTGCGACAAGAGCGCATTTTAACCAAAACTTAAAAAATTCGACGCTGTATAAAGCTGTCAGAGCAGAGGAATCAGCACTTGCAAAGGCCCTGAGGCATGAAAGGAGTAGGTTCTTGAGGACAAAAAGAAGATTCTTGAGGACAAGAAGAGGTGCAGCTGGAGGACGGGGAGAGAGGAACTAAAAGACCAGATGGAGCAGGGGAGGAAGCTTTGACAAAGAGCTGGGTCTTCGGTTACATTCCACGGGAAATCACTAGAAAGACTTTAAAGAAATGACATGTCTGATTAATGTTTAAAAATACAGGGTTCTGTGTGAGGAACAGATTGGGTGGGGACAAAGGTGGAGGCTGAGAGTCCTGTTCGGAGGTAAGATATTAGAGTAAATGGAACCAGAAGGGCAGCAGTGCAGTTGGAAGTTAGGATGGAACTGAAATATAATTTGGAGGAGAAACGACTGGAATGCTGATGGCTGAGACATTGGGAGTGAGGAAAAAAGAAGAATCAGAGATGACTCCTGAATGTCTGCACTGGGCAGCTGAGAGGCTTGTGGTACCATCAACGGACTCAGAAGTGACCCAAGGGCAAATTTGAGGTAACTTCACACTACTTCTCATTTGATTGTTAAGCTTAAAATGTCCGTTAACACCTGAATCAGAATGTTGAACCATAGATAGATGGGTAGGTAGATAGCTCTGGAGCCTGCAGAAAAATTAAAGGTGATATATGCTTTTGAAATTCTCAAAAAAGAGATGGTATTAAAGCCACAAGATTGAATGGAATCATCAGGGCTGAATGGAGACAGAGAGGAAATAAAAGAGTCCTGAGACCAGCCACGGGACGTTCTAATATTTAACAGTGAGGTTGAGACAAAGGAGCCAGCAGAGGGGCCAGAGGAGAAGCAGCCGAGAGGGAGGAGGAGGACCAGAGGGAGTGGTGGCAAGGATGCAGAGTGGGAGACGGGAACTGCTGAGCACGGGAGAGGGGTGAGGACAGGAAGGTCGCGCTAAGGCATTCCAGGAAGCCTTTGGAGACCTCGCCAAGAGTCGTTCCATTGAGTAGTGGGGACATAAGCCGGAATGGACTAGGCTGAAACACGAATGAAAAGTTGAGTTCAGCATCTTTTCAGAAATGGGGCAGAGCTGCAGTGGGATGTGGTCACAAAAGAGGACCTTGTTTAGAATGAGAGAGAGTGGAGTGGGCTTGAGAAGGCAACAGAAGACAGACACAGCTTTTCGGGGTTTTCTTTGCAGGTTGGGAGGAGATAATTAGGTTTATTTACCTATTTTCTTTAGCGGAGGTACCGAAGACTGAACCCAGGACCTCATGCATGCTAGGCGTGCACTCTACCACTGAGCTACACCCTTCCCCTTTGTTTTCGGGGGGTTTGGGGAGGTTGTGTTGGTTTTTGAGGGGGAGAGGGGAGTTGTTTTTCTATTGCACTAGGAGGAAAAGCAGAAACTGCGGGTCCAGGTGCAGACAGATTTGTAGATTAAGAGGCTGGCTTAGAAGGTAAAAGAGTTCCAGGAATATTGCTTGTGGCTTCACAACTTCACCAATGAAAAAAAAAGTTCTGAAAGCCACCGTTGTCAGATGCAATAGTGTAAATGAGTCTATTTTTCATCACCTTGGCTCAGAGAAGAAAACCGTTTCGGGTCCTCTGAAGTTATGAGCCGAGGAATGCCCAGGGCCGGAGTTAGACTCAGTATCAAATCAAAACATACTCCCTCCGTGACGAGCTTTTGTGACTTTGAGCAAGTTATTTGAATTCTCTCTGTCTCCACCTCTTCATCTGTAAATTGGCAAAAACCACGTGCTTGGCCCATGCAGGTTCTGGGTAATACGTACATAGCATATATGCATATGAAGGACTTTTGAAAAGACAAGCAAAGGAAACATAAAAACTCTGCAACCAATCAGAGGTTGCAATCAGATTAAGGAACAAGACGGTCACCCGTATTGTGACTGTCAAAGAAGGAGAAGCTTTCGAGATGGGGGAATAGATCATAGACTCACGCGATCCAGAAAGATGGGGAGGACTCAAGCTGAGAGATGGTGCTGGATTTGCTCACGAAAAGGTCACTGTTGAGCTGTAGTGTTATAGTTCCTGTGAGATGGGAGGCCCCCAAAGCAGAATGCATGGGCTCTGGATGTAAGGAGGAAGTGAGCAAACAAAGGGAGATACAGTGGGGTACTTTTTTTTTTTTTTTTTTAAGTAAGGAAAATGAAGGACAGGGAATACAAGAGCAGAGCTGGAACAAGAGAAAGTCCTCTTTCAGTGTGAAGGCAATGGAGCTATGCTGTAGGCAGATGGGAAGGAATTATGCCAAGGGAAAGAAAATTCAAGAAGGGGCACCCATGCAAACAGGAGCAAAGTATCCCAGGGGCTACGTGGAGCTGGAACTTTGGAAGAACAGATAGTTTCTGTCCTTATAGACAGCTAAAGGGACCAGGTTTGGGGATGGTAGGCCCTCCAAGAGGGAAAGAAGCAGTGGAGTGAGTGCCAAATGCAAATCAGGGTCATCAGGAAATCGGAGAAATTAAGGAAGGGAACGTGCAGGTTTAATAGCATCAGACTTGGTAGACAGAGATGTCTTCAAAATCAGGATATACCTGTCTGGAAGATGGATTTTCCCAATGGCCTGAGGAACATCAGCCTTCTTGACTTCTGAGAACCAGAAATGCCAACCTGTGGTTCTTTGGTTATTCTTTTTCTGTGATCTGTTCTCAAACAGGATACAGTACATCAGATCAGGTCTCTTTCCAGGACTGCAACTGAATTTCTGATCCATTTTTCTGAGATGTCTCCTAGGTCACTGTCACTCTGATTGAGATTTCTTTTAGGTACTCCCAAATGCTTGAGTCACCAGCTTGCAGATGTCACTCCAGTTGGCTGATCAAATCTACTGTGGGTGGAAGGTATTCATTTAATCCTTAGTAGAAAACCCTGGGGTGCGGCTTCTATGAAGACCACAAACAGGATGTAGCTAAAAGTCAAACAATTGCCAGATTGATGTTAACAGGTGCTCATATTGGAATGAACTGTCCATCAGAGCCTCTTTTCAGCCTCTTTTTCTCTGTGTCTCTCTCAATCTCTCCCTCTCTCCATTGTCTACACCCGACAGAGGACCTGAGCTGTACAGTGGAAACGGTCATAAATTTTCTCCATCGCAGCCTCCACACCCGAACACCATGTCATTCATTAGCTGGCATTCCTCAAACTTCCACGTTGTCAAAGGAGTCTATTTATAAACTATCCGGCTATGGCGTATAATAAACAATGCCAGAGTGAACTAAAAACAGGCGAATTTAATAAGCGATTCCTTTCCCCTACACTGTTTAAATTTACATAATCAACTGGCTATAGTATTTAGCATACTTTTAATGTGTCTCATTTGTTTACACTACAATTCTGTGCTTCAGATTTCTCCATTCACCAAAATATTGATTGCCCTACAAAGGGTTCAAAACAGCAAATATTCCACTGGTAATCATTTTGTGAATGTGACAGAAGTGAGGGGTAGATCTACTGTATTTTTCTGGCTAATTACAAACTTAATATTCTATTAAAATTTATGAGATGACAAACTCTCCACAAACTCTTTAAAGCCATTACCAGCGGATAAGAGTATATTCTCCCAAAGTATTAATATTAGCATCATTAAAAGAGTTTTATCCATGCACCTCCACTAAAAAAAAAAATAAAAAAAAAAAACAACAAGAAAAAGAGTTTTATCCAGTGCACATTTGTCTCCACCTTGGAAACAAAACAACAGCCCAAAAGAAGACAAATGCCTTTGAGTGTTGCAAAAAACAACAGCAACTTGAGGGCCCCATAAAGTCGTCCTGTGGCTTCACAAGTACAAGAAAACAAAACAAGAAAAACTCTTGAAGCCACAGTTCTAAGAAGGAACAGAGTAAATGAGTCTATTTTTCATCACCTTGGGCTCTGGGAAGCAAACATCGCCGGGCTATCATGATATGGAAAGGGCTCAGATATTAAAATACATTAACTTTACTTAATTGATTTAAACAGATCCAGAGCTTTCGAAATGCAGATGATGTTATTTCTGCATTAGTGGACAAAATAGATCTGTTTTAGATTGCAAAGCTCTGTCTCGCTCTCGTGTCTGGTAAGGAGAGAAAAACCTCTCCATTTCTTAGTCTTTTTTTTTTTTTTTTTTTAACAAAACAACACAGGAAACCATATACATATACATATATATTTTGCTCCATCTTAATTCTTTCTGCATCCTTTCCTCAAAGACTTCTTTTTGTAATATGAATACATTGTTATCCCAGAGCTCAGAATGCTGTGGTCACAGAACAATAACAACAGATAAGACTAATTGAGTTTTTACTCTGTCCCAAGCACTGCGCTGCATTATGTTACTTTGTTTAATCCTCAAGTGAGGTAGATCTCTCATTTTTTTATCTCCATTTATACGGATGAGGAAACTGAGGCCCCAAGAGGTTGGGCAAGTTGCCCAGACAGCAGGCTGGTGAGATGGGTTATGAAGTCCCAGGGGATTCTGGGACCCAGGCTCTGTACCACAATTTCAAGATGTGACCTCTTGGGGGGCGGAAGAGGAGGTAGTTAAAGCCAAAGTCAAGGTCAAAGCTTCTTCCATGCACCATAAACACGAAATGTGTACACCGATCTCCAGCTGAAGCGGTTTCTTTCATCAGTTTCTTCCTCTCTGTTATTCTCATTGTTTGTTTGTTATTCTCTTTGTTACAGAATTATTTTTAAGGCAGAGATGAATCATCGAAGGACAGAACTAACTGGAAAGGCTCACCAGACACAAACCACATCACATGGCCCATTCAAGATGAGGATGCTAGACGGAGGAAGAGGCGTAACTTACCACAGAACTTGCTTATGGCACAGTCCACCTCCGATCGCCTTCATGTGATTTTTTTATACACGTTTCTGGTGTCCAAGAGAGAAAAGAAAGAGAAGTGTGAAAATGTGCTTCCATTTCAACTAATTCCTTTTAAATGTAGAATATTTCAGTTTTGGATCAAAAACCTGTCACAATCTCATGGTTTTTTTTTTTTTCCTTTGATGGGGGGAGGAGGTAATTAGGTCTTTTAAAAAAATACTTACTGATCTATTTTAATGGAGGTACTAAGGATTGAACCCAGGACCTCATGCATGCTAAGCATGTGCTCTACCACTGAGCTCCACCCTCATCCTGACAATCTCCTGTTCTGATATGAGAAGAATGGAGGAATTTGGGGGTGTTTCTCTGGCTGTTGAATTATGTAACGAAGCTTCCTCTTTGTCTCTTGGTTCGCACACAATATTTTCTTCCTGAGTTCCTGCAGCTTGGAGTTCTGCTTTTAATCTTGGCTTCACTGAGCATCAGTCAGGGCCATAAAAAGAACGTTAGAAACCAATGCTGGTTCTTGGGAAGGTGATGTCCATGATGGGGAAGCAGTAAGGCACCCCCAGCCCCCGTTCAATGCACTGCTTCACAGGCAGGAAGCAGCAAACGGAAGGGCCCACGTTCACACGCAGCATGAGAGTCACATCTCTGTGTGTCTTCAACAATCCTGAGAAAATGTTATTGAAGGGACTGCTTTAAGTGCTCTGTTTATTTCCGGGAAATATTTCCAATGGAAGCCTTCCTTTGTGGGGCTATGAAAAGCCTTTTATAAAAGGATCCTCACTATATGCTGAAAGTTAAAAGTGTCATTGAGTCAGAGTACTGCTGGATGAAATGCCAATATACCATCTCACAGATCTACTAATTTAGGCGAAGTCCTGATCCTCGATTTCTAGCTGAGAACTGGAATTATTTAGCAATTATTTAGCTGAGCATAAATATTTAGAGACAGTTTTTGCTAACAAATCTTGCCTCTAGGAGCCGGGCCCATAACAATATTCTTGGCTCTAGTTTTCCCCACGTAAATCAAGCATCTTACTTCATTCACACCTTCTCTATTTCATTTTTACTATTTCGTGGGGGTACCGTCGCTCTTTTTTATTTCTCGTCTTCTTCTGCTGGCCCGTGGAACGGAAACCCGGCTGACCTGCTGTAGCCTGTGCTGAAAATCTGAAAAACTGCTCGAAGAAAGTGCGTTGGGTCCTTCCCAAGTTTTCCGTTCTGGATTTGTCAAATTTACGAGAAGTTTGGGATTTTCAAGGTCTGGGGTCTTACTTTCATAAAATATGCTTGCAGCTAAATGTTTTCTCTGTCCCCTGTTCTGTGTATGGGCACGTACGCACAGTATACGCCCCTGTTTCAGGACTTGGAAGGCTATGAAAAACACTGGGATGTTTCTCCCCCTGCAAGAGTGGTTTGTGAAGTGAAGTGCATTGTTTGATCTCCCTAGTCAGTTTAAACAACCAACCAGTTGTGACTCTGAAATCAAGTGTTCAGAGCAATTTGTTCTCTTTAGTGGGGTGGGGTGGACCTTCCTGTTAGTTAATCCAGGAAGCACTGGGATTCCTGTTAACTTTTTTTGAGGTAGGGGGAGGTAATTAGGTTTATTTACTTGTTTATTTATTTTAATAGAAGTCCTGGGGCTGGAACCCCGAACCTTGTGCATGCTAAGCAGATGCTCTACCACTGAGCTACACCCTCCCCCTTTTCTCCTGTTAACTTTTATCCTTTGAAAATGTGCAGCTTCTTCAGAGAGTTCAGATTTTTTTCCAACTTTCTGCACAAATTTCCTGGGAGCGGCTGAGACAGGCAGCACTCCAGCTGAGTTGTCTATATACGGTAAATAAATCACGGGAACAACAGTCCCCAATTTCACATGAATTGTTCCGCAATCTCCACAACATCAAACATTTTGTTAAAAGTCTAGAAAAAAATAAGTGTAGCTCTTTTGTTGCGGTCCTCATTGTTTTGCTTCAGAGTGATTTGCGCTAAATACAGCTTAACAGGCAGATGACTGGTTTGTGACTAGAGTATCTTTTCTGAGATGAAAAAGCAATACAAATGCTCCCCAAAAGGATGCCAGGCAGGCGCAGAGCCCACATGGGGACCGGGGACTGGGTGCACCTGGGGAAATCCTTATCACAAACTGGATTGACAGGGAGGGCTCGGTTCCTGCCCCAGTACCCGTGCCTCCAAAAAGCTGAGAAGGAGTCACATGCTTTAGGAGAGAGACCTGGGAATTGCCTGTAGATGAGAGTTTCAAATTGCTCAGGCATTAAGAGAATAGGAACATGAGATGCAAATATTGCAGGAATAAAGGGGGAGCAGATATGGCGCAAAACGCGTAACTGTGGAGAAAATCGCTGAGAACCTGGAGCCCTGCGCTGGGATTGGATGTCGGAAGATGGCTTGTTCCTCCTGTTGAAACTCACTTTCACAGCTCACGTCTGCGCATCTGAACCGAAAGGGAAGGTGGAGATTCCTCCAGAATTCGGTGGAGCATGGAAGCGGAAAATCTATTTAGATCCCTGTCGCTCAAGATCTTTCCCACTAGTGAAAAAAAATTACCAGAGTGAAAGATAAGAGAAAGCCAGGCTATATTTGTATGCAAGAGTCGCTGTAAAGGTTAGAAATGAAGGGCTTTATTTTTTTTATGCCATAGCTCCTTGGCTCCCCTAAATGCAAGATGCCACTGCCTCTATTATCTGGAAGGTTTAAGTAGCATGAAGATCAAACAATGAACTTCACTCCACAATACTCACCTAGAAATGTGGTCAGATTTCTTTCGGGTTCTCCTCTGTTAACTTTTCATTTCAGAGTCTGCCTTGCAGGTAAGATTATGGTGAATTTCATCCCTGGTTTTCTTTTTTTCAAGAAGGATTTCAAAAATATCTGCTTTAAAGTGTTTCTTCTATCCAATCAATCATGCACCCCGTCCTGCAAATGATCATTTTGCTATTATTCTGATGAACCCATTCATCTAAGCTACGGGCACGTGCATTAAGTTACTGACTTCTGAAGTTACAGGAAACCTTAGACATATTTCACGCAAAGACTTCTGGAGGAGAGAACGCTGATCCCCACAGAGGAGAAGGCACTACATAAAAATCACAAAAGCAATTTTACGGCCAAGCTGAGGGCAGAAATAGCAGCCTGGATTCTTTCTACATTTGAAACAGGATTGGGATGCTTGCCTAGACTGGTGTCAATGAAGCTTCAACACTGCAGTATCCGGATGGAAGAAACGCATCCTGTTGACTTTTGTCAACAGAACACAAGAGCTTGTTCAGCAAATGAACAATATGAGATCACGGCTTTTCCCCCTAAAGTATTAGCACCTCTATCTTGATTTGCCCCCACCCTGTGCAATGTCTGAAATATTCTCAAGAAGAGGAGAAGTGTTCCTTTCACAGAGTTGTGACTGATGGATGGATGGGCCCATCAGATTGGTAAGTGGGAGGACTGGGTAAGGGGGCTACACTCTGCCCGTGGCCCTTGGGAACCACAAGCCGGCTCACTGCCCTTCATAAAGACCCATATTGCTGCTTTCTAGGATGGAAACAACCCTGACTCACTATTTTGAGGACTTGACTTCCCTTCTTCCTGGTGGTGTTCTCTGCAAACCCCGCAGAACTCTTACCAAGGGGCTCCTTTGCTACTGGCTGGACCTGACTTAGCTCTTGAGTAAGTTGCCAAAGTTCTCTAAGGCTCACCCCATCCTGTGTAACTGAACTAGTGCCGCTATCTCCAAGGGCACTTAGGAACACTGAATGACAGAAGGCAATAGCGTAATCACCCAAATGCCTGGCTCATAACAAACTTACAATAATGCTTGCTTTGGGAGCCATTATTCTTAAAGTATGTTCAATACTATTTCTGGAATAGTTCCGTGACCAAGTAAGGAACAACTAGGCAAAGGTCTCTGCCCTCAACCTTGAAAGTGCTTTTCAGTAAAAGGTCGACCCAACATTTCCCCTGGGGCTCCCCCTTGGGCATCCCCCAAGGTTCTAATGTTCTCCATGCTGCTGGCCCTGAAGTCAGGAGGGCTCCCACCCTGGAATTCTTTGGTTTTGTGTTTATTTTATTTTATTTTATTTTTTACTGGAAGCTAAAAATGAAAGGCTCAGTCAGTCTAGTGATCCCTGGAAGAGCAAAGCAAAAACAGTGATACCAATTAGGAGCTACCGAGCTGTTCAGCACGGCAATAAACTGTAAATTTATGGTTTTGTTAAGAGTCAGGATACATTTGAAATCTTTTATATAATATTAGATATGAAAATACACACCATCTGGACCTCTTGCTGGTAGCCTTGAAATGTCTACATCTCACAGGAATCAAACCCATTTTACCTGCTAGGGAATAAAACACCTGTTTCACATATTACTTCACACTGGGTGATGAACATTTCCACCATCTCCAGCCAGAAAGAAAAAAATGAAACCGTGGCTTCACATTGTTTAGTAGATTTTAAAAAGCTAGCAGGGTTGTGGGCTGTTTCATTATCTGGTTGGGAGAAGGCTCTGCAAATTGCTCCTGTATTAGTAGCAGCTCCCTAATAATTTGGGGGAGTTCTCGGAAGCCCTGCTTAGTGTCGATGGAAACACATTTCCCTCTCGTTATAAATCTGTTTATGAAAACACTTAGTGAAATGAGCCAACTGCATCTTGGCTGCTAGTTGCGTCTTGTAATGGATGGTCCCAAAGTGGGTAGAAGGCTGTAATTCACCAGAGGAACTCGGCTGATGACATAAAATAGTGGAGCAGTTTAGGAATAGCCCTAGAATCTGGAGAGAGAATGAGGCTTTGCATTTTTTCCTAGGACATCTGCTGGTAGTCTATAGAGCTTCTTCTATAAAATTAAAAAAGAAAAGTTTCTTTTGTGTAAATTTCCTTGCCGTGTTCCATAAGTCCTTTTGTTCTTCAGATCAAATCCAACTGCGCTGATAGGGAATTAGGTTGCATTTTTTAAAAAACATAATCACCATACCATTGTCTCTCTTAAAAATAGTGCAATGATTCCTTAATACTTTCAAATGTCCAGTCAGTGTTAATGTTTCCAATTGACTCATGATCTATTGAAGTTGATGTGTTTGAATCAGAATAAAAGATGGTTTAGCCATTGCTCTTTCCTTTCAAATAGCAGGACTATTTGTTATACAGAGGTTCCCACAGTCTGGATTTTGCCGATCGCATCTCTGTGGTGTCTTTTAACATGTTCTCACGTCCTCTGTATTTTTTGCGTACTGGTTTATAGCATATGCGGTATATTCTGTATATTAGAGGCTGAATGCTATTCAGGTTTGACTTCTTTGGTGAGTCAGCTTCACTGGTGGTGTTTTTCCTTCTATCAGGAGGCATGAATGACCTGGTTGCTTCTATTCATACAATGTCAATGATCGTTAATGGTCGATATTAAGATTCATTAGTCATTCCTTGAAAAGTCTTGCTATTCTAATCCTTTCACACCTTCCTCATGTATTAGCTTTGAAAAATCTCTTTAGAGAAAATTTGCCCCGATCTGCTGATGGTTTCTCAGTGACACAGAAAGGCAGGATGAACACTTGATTTTTCCCCTTTATCCAACAATTTTCAAAATGGCACATTGCTTTTCTAGTATGGTCCAGTAGTTATCTATTTGCTTTTCTTAAGTAGCAGCATGAACTCATGGATTTAAACATATTTGAAAGTTTGATAGTAAAGTTTTATGAGACTCATAAATTGAATCAGGAATTATTTGTTCTTTGTCCTATATTCTGGAAAGTTTGGGGGTAAGTTTGGAATGATTTTTTAAAAAAAGTTTTTGTAGACTCACTTTAAAAACCATTTGGGATTGGTGTTTACTTTGTAGAAATATTTTAAACTATTGATTAATTTCTTTTCTGGGTCTAATTCTTGAAAAAGGTTTAAATCTATTGTGAGTATATAGTGGTTCCTTTTTTTTTTTTAAAGACTGTGTTTTCTATGATTTAAATGTTTCATAAATGTCCTAAATCACAAATTTATTAGCTGTGCTTTTCAAATAGTCTAACTTTACTAAGTTTTTGGCTGTTAGAAGAGGTATTTTGAAATATATCATTATAATCATGGATATGTAATTTTCTCCCTGATTTCTTCTATCCATTGATTTATTTATTTAGAGATATTTTAGAGATTTGTAAACATTTTAATTTTTATATCTTCCTGGAAAAATTGAACTTTATAGTTTGACTAGGCCTTCTTCTTGGCATATTTAACTATTACAGTGCCTGTTGTGGTAGGCAGAAATCTAAAATGTCCCTGAAGGCCTCCTGCCCCTTGCTGTACACACCCTGCATGGTCCTGGGGCTGTGACTTTGATGGCTTTTATCCCGTGATTGTGTTATGACACAGCTGACCATCAGAAAGGGAGATGATTTGGGTGAACCTAACCTAATCACACAAGCCTTTTAACTGCAGAGAGGTTTCTCTGGCTGGAAACAGAAGCAGAAGTCAGAGGGATTTGAAGTATGAGATAGATTCGATACAAGGGAAGTTCTTTGTTGCTGAGATCAGGGGAACCACAGGGCAAGGATCTGAGAGTGGCCTTGAAAAGATGAAAATGATCCCTGGTTAACAGCTAGCAAGACACCAGTGACCTCAGTCCTAGAGCAACAAGGAAATAAATTCTGCCAACAAGCAGAAGGTGCTGCCCCCCAATCAAGCCTTGGAATGGGGATGCCACAACCAGACAATACCTTGATATCCACTTTATGAGACCCGAAACACAGATCCTAGCCACGATGTGCCAGACTTCTGGCCATGGAGAGGATAAACTGATGTCTTTTTAAGATCCAGTCTGCAACCCTTTGTTATGCAGCAATAGAAAACTAATATACTCTCTCTATCCTTAAGAATGTCTTTTTAATCTTTACATCAGTTTTGTTTGTTACTATTATAGTTATACCAGTTTCCTTTTGTTAGTATTCTGGGTGTATGTTTTCCATCTCATTATTTTCAGCCTTTCCATTTTCTTATATTTGGGGTATTATTTTGTAAGCAGCATACACTGAATTTTAAAAATTCAATCTGAAAATCTTTGTCTTTTAACTTAAGAATTTTGTCCAAATACATTTATTGTAATTACTAATGTCTTTGAATTTGGATCTACTGTGTTCTTTTCTATGATTCTTTAAAAAATTTTTTTGTCCTTTATTGTCTTTAAAAAAACAGAGTTAGCATTTGCTTTTTGTTTTATCTTTTTCCTATTGAATATTTCCTCTTTATTGGTTTGGAAGTTAAACACTCTTATTCTATTCTTGCAGTGGTTACTCTTGAAGTTTTACTCTGCATATTTAATAAAAATATGGGAATTTTCATGAATATGCATGCCATTCTTATACATGAAACCATGATTTTTTTCCTATATTGTTTAAATTTAGTCAACATGGAACTGAAGTAAGAAGTTTCCTGGTGTTCTTTGCCTACTTACTTCACTTTCTTTGAAAATGGGGTGGGGGATGTCTTCCTATTCTTCCTCCTTTGCTCTGTCCACGCTAATGTCATCTTATGCAACAGGGCTCAGATTCCAAAATTCTTGCTTGCTGTGTACCACTGAGCAAGTTCCTTTGCTCAGCTACAAAACAGGGTATAGTAAAAACTAATTTACTGGAGGTTTTGTGAAAAGTAAGATAATATATGTATGGTGTTTCGATAAATGCCTAGCATTCAGTAAAATCATTATTTTTATTCAGTATTGACTGTTTTTTGCATGATAAGTTCTTTTGCTTGTATAACTTCTCTCCTCTTAAAAGTATGTTATGTTTATGTGTGTCTGTGTTCATATCATATTCCACTTTGTCTCACTAAATTATATCACCCAATTAGACAGTCTATTAAGGGCCTTTATGTATAGGATGTAGAGTGTGAAGGTTATCCCTGGCAAATGGAGAGTGTTCCCTAGGGACCACCCTTCTGTATGTTATCATAATACTATTGAACATAACATGCCATGAAATGAATGAGCAGCAATAAATGGTAACCCTAAGGAAAGAATTATCACCATCTATAGCCAAGAAGGACAGAGCAACTCTAGTAAGCTGATGTAAATCGAATACAATACAATTTTTAACCTATGCATTTGGACTTAAGCAAAAGCCAAGTGGAAAGCATTGCTCCAAAATAGGCTTTCAGAAAAGGGTTCATGAGATTTCGGTAGCTTCCTAAATTTGACCATGGATGCTTATACCTTCTAATTTAGTGGACTTGAAATTCTTGGCTTCCAAGTAGCATGTTGTAAGAAGCTTATTTCTGGACCTTCTCCACATGTAATGTATAAAATTAGCATCCTTCTTTGGCAACTCTTCGTTCAAAGCTCCAAGCAAACCCAACTCATCAGATTGTTATAAGTGAAGACTAATTAAATGTCCTTCTGTGAATTTCACTTTAAAGTATTTTTTTGGTACAGGTACCTAGAGGTCAGACTTGAGTGGCATGAGTCAAATAAATGATCAGCACCATTACAATTATATCAGGACACATAAGGCTTTAAAAAAATGCAGCAAAAACCCAAATGACTGCTTGGTGAATCACATTAAAGTCACAATATAATTATAATTGTTGATCTTCAAAGATTCAACCTAAGTGTAAGAAGAAGGAAGTCTGCTTAAGGTTATTTCAGACCCTCACAGTTCTTTCTTTTCTGGAATTGACCAGCTGTGATGAAAACAGCCAAAACGTCTGCCTTGAATAAGAATAACAAGAAACATCCCCACCGTTGCCAAGATGGCTAGAACCCATGCAGGCAGAGAGGCTGACACTGTTAGAAAGCATAGAAAACATCCCTGCACGATGGATAAAGAGACATGTCCGAGGCCTCCACTGCCAGGGGCAGGCAGGAGAGCTCTTTGAAGACTGAAAGACACACAGAAAACCATGCTGTTTTCATTTTTCAAGGAACTGAGAACATTATAGGCAGCAAAATGTGGAACTGGGGAATAGACAAGCAATATAACAAGGTTTCATTGTATGTCTCCTTTCAGAAGTTTCCCCAAAATAAGAAAATTAAATCATTCTGCAGCATGGCCACATTGGAAAGAAAAAAAAATCTATGGAGCGTGTGAGGAGGAGAGGTGTGCACAGAGGATGAGTTTGTTTTGTCTTTAGAAATCTATACAGTGTTGGCGCCTTGCTCCAAGGCACTTTGAATTATTAATGGTATTTAGTTATTCTTCCCAACAGCCCTGTGGGACAACACCATTTTACAGATAAGGAAATGAAGGTAAGGCAGACTCAAGACATAATACTCATAATACTTCCATCTGTTGGCAGGAATTACCAATGCACCCGACATTGAATTAGTGAATTAGAAAATATTATCTCCTTGAATACAGGCCACAGGCACAGGGATAGGCCACCTGATCCCCATGTTAAAGGCACAGATGGAAGCTCAGAGAAGCAGAGCAATTTCCCCCGAAGGCAAGTTGTGAGGCAACAGCAGATTCAAGATTTGAACCCAAGCCTGTTGGATTCCAAAGTCTTGCAACTCTTTTAAAAAGTGCTCTAATAAAAAGTCTCCCCTCAATGCACTACATTGTTGATAACGTCCAAGAAGTGCAGGACAGTGAACAGTCCTGATGGCCCCACAGCAAGAGTGGAGCTATTGCTCTGGTGCGCCCCCTCAGGCTGGAGGACCACACTGCTCTGGGAAACTGGTAGCTCTGTATTAAATCACACTCACTACTGGTGGTCCAGCATCAAAGCAAAACCTGGGATGGCCCCAATAGACAGGCTCTCTGTGGCTGCTACCACAGGTGCTGGAGCCCACGATGTCACCCGGTTCTGTGAGCTTCAGCCTCTGCCCCAGTTGTTGTCCCTGCCGCTACTGTAAATTGGTACCCAAGCCCCCTTGTCTCCTTCAAGATGTGAGAGAGGACAATGCCCAGCTTACAACATGTGCCAGGCCCCTGGTACTCTTTATAGTCATTCCATCCCCCTTTCTCCCAGGTACAAGCCTGCCCTTGGAGTGGCTGGGGGACACAGGCTTGAGGACCATTCTCCTGTAACCACTCAACTCAGTCCTGGCTCTTCTTACCCTCATGGGAATTTAGAGTTATCTCAGAGATCCCCCGGCCTGACTCAGGACCTTGGAGACATTTGTTTCTCTAACCCAATGATTTTCTGAGAAATTCAGTGCCCTGCCACAGTGGTTTTGTTTGTTTGTTTGTTTTTTCTGCTATTGATTCACTGAAGGAAGAAATGAAGCATCTCCCATCTTTCTCTCAGAGGAGAGACACCAGCAGTATGTTTCTAAAAAACTGACTTCTTGCTGAGGTGGGTTGGTGATGCAAGGAGTGGTTATAGTGCTTCATATTTCAAAGCTAGTAGAGCATTTGAATCTGGACTCCACTGCTGTTCAACCTTGTGCAAGTTACTGAACCTCTCTGTGCCTCAGTTTTGTTTTTTGGTTTTTTTGTTTGTTTGTTTGTTTTTTTTTTTTTTTTTTTGTCAAATGGAGATGATCTCCTAACTTCATGGAATTGTTGTGAGGATTAAATGAAGGCAAACAAGCGAAGGGCTAGAATGGGTTTTGAGCCACAGTAAGTGTTATGTAGTGTCTGTTCAACAAAATAAAGAGAAGGGTTATCAAGGTGTTTCCACTATATTGCCATGGGGGCAGGGATGGGTTGAGGTTGTGCCCCTCAAGGACTAATAAGGTTAGCCTGACTCTGGATGATACTAGAGACTAGGAAGGGGAGACAGAAAATTAGGAGTACCATGGGGGACAGAGATGGGATTGCCATGTGTGGTATAATAAGAAATACATATTATGTCTTTGTCCTGGGTTCTGGCACACAGCTCCTAAAACCCTTGGAACCTCTGGAAGGTTGAGTGTCATTTGTACTGTGATGAAATGACCAGTGGCTGAGGATAAAGCTGGCCACCCAAAAGACCAAGGCATGATTAGGGGATTGGAACTTTAAACTCCATTGCCGACCTCTGGGGAGGGGAGAGGAGCTGGAGGTTGAGTTAATTATCGAGGTCCAATGATTTAATCAGGCATTTCCACACAATGAAACCTCCGTAAATAACCCTGATGGAGTTTGGGGAGCTTCCAAGTTAGTGAGCACATCAAGATGCTAGAAGGGCGGTACACCCGGAGAGAGCATGGAGGCTCCCCGCAACGCCCTCACACAGATACCTTGCCCTACACATCTCCTCCACTTGGCTCTTCTTCAGATGTATCCTTTCTGATAAAACAGTAAAAGTAAGCAAAGTGTTTTTGCAAGTTTTATGAGCTGTTCAAGTACATTGTAGAACCTGAAGATGGGGTCATGGGAACCCCCTATTTATAGCCAGTTGTTAGAAGTTCAGGTGCAGCCTGGGACTTGCAGCTGGTGTCTGAAATGGGGACAATCTTGTGGGACTGAGCCCCTAACTTGTAGGGGTCTGCTTGTTTGCCAGGTAGTTTGTGTCAGAATTGAATTGAATGGCACGACACTCAGTTGGCGTCCAGCGAATTAGAGAACTGATGGCGTGAGGAAATAACCCACACATGTGGGGTCAGAAGTGTTGAAAAAGTGTGCGGACCGTGTGAACCACCATAGGACGTTGGCTGTGTGGTTAACCATGAGGGCTGGGCTTTTAGGCACCATGGCCTTAAAGATTCTAGAGGCTGAGTTTGGTTTGGAGGAAGTGGAGTGACACCAGAAATGGAATTTTAAACAATCCATGCAGGGCTGAGCAAAAAACTACACGGGAGCCTGAGAACCTAGGTCTTCCTTCATCAATCCCTAAGTAAATCGCTAAGATCTTGTATGATTGAAAGAAGCAGAAGAGGGTCCTTGAAATGGAATTGACCCATGTTGGTTTCCTCATCAGTCTTGTCGAGTGGTAGCTAGGTCTGGACTGAATTTAATTTCCCTCAAACAAACAAAAGAATGTGACCCTTGTTGCTCACAGATCTATCAGTTACATCCATCTTTCCTCTTCTTCTTTAACTCGGCTGCTTTTGCAGGACTAGGGACAACTGTGAGGCTTGGATGCTTTTGCCACGTACTGTGGAATTTTATCATGAACCATGGGAAGCAAGAAGCAGACAAGCAGCCCGAGGGACTGTCACTGACAGTGAGCTGCTGTTTTCACCCAAACTTGCCTTTCTAGTGATGAGAGAAGCACTGGGAGGGTCATTGCTTTCCTAGCCCCTCTTTGATGACATAAGACAATTCTCACAAAGAGTAAGGACCTTTAGGGAGGGGTGGACTCCCCTTCTGAGAGGAGCTTTCTGTGGCTTTAAAGCCATGAACTTGGCTTCTGCCACACACATCCAAGATGGTGGCTGCTGGGCGTGAAACTCAGCACCTCTAACCACTCGCTGAGAGACAAGCTCAGAGCCTCCTGCTTTATCCTTCTCCGAGGAACTCACTGAAGTTCTCAGAATAGGGGAGGAATCTCCATTTTAGAGTTAAAAGACTGAGGTCTAACTGCTTCAGTTAGCTGACGTAACAGATCTCTGACTCTCCCCGGGAGGGTCTGGTACTGGAAGACCTGGGTTCAAATCCTGAATTGGTCATTTACCAGCTATGAGACCTTGAGCAGGTTGTTTAATTTCTTTGTACCTCAGTCTCTCCACCTCCCCCCTTATTAAAAAGAGAATAATAATAAACACTTAATTGCTATGAGGATTAAACATACAACGCACTTGTAATTCATCAATAAAATACACTCGTAATCATTGTGGTATGTGATAAGGACTCCAGTGCTGGCTACCATTCTTTTACTAGTGTTATCATCCTGGAGAGTACCTCATGCAGTCATCTGCGGTCATGTGGTGATGTATCCCCATGGGATTTTGTGGTCTCTACATTGGACATTCACTGGAATGTCCCAGCTGGAGTTTGGACTCTGTTCACCGCTAGAGATCAGAAAAGGCTAGAAGTGCTGAGAGGCACGTGGTGTGGACTCCCAGGGTCTATAGTGTCAGAAGCTAGAAGAGCTTCCTGGGAGATCGGGGAGGAAGCATCCGGGACTCACCGTGGGGACAGAGTCTTCAGGTTCACTGCTTGGCTGATCAACAGTGGCCAAGTTGTTGGAAATGATGGGAGAGTGGATTCCAGATACCTCAAAGGGACCGAGGCTGCCCTCCCCAACCCCCCTGGTTATTGAATCCTACAAAAATTAGGCACTATGAGAAAAACCAAAAGCACTATTTTCATGGGAACCTTGGTTAGACTTTAAGGAATCCTCAAGAACTCCTCATGTAACAGTTTTCCTTTACCCCAGGAACAGAGGGTCCCGATGGATCAGGACCGGTTTAGCTCAGCCAGGGAGGTCTGGGAAACACCCTTCAGATTCCTAACAGCTGTCTGTGGGGGGATCTGAATGTTTTTAACTGTGGGCAGAAAACGTCATTCCTTTCTTTTGGTCATGAAGAGAGTCTTAGGGCATGGAGGGGGGTTCACTGAGGACGAAAAGTGAAATTGATGGCGCTCATTCAGGGGTGGGGGGTTAAAGTAAACTGAACATGTCGCTTGCTCCAGAGCTGGCAGTCCGAATGATTTTTTTCAGAAAGACTGGCCTGGGCTGCCTTCATACTTCAAAATTCTAGTCATAGGGTACAAAGCTTCAAGTAGGAAAGAGAAAAATATGATTGGAGATCTACTATACAGCATAGTGCCTGTAGCTAATAATAATAATTAATAATTAGTTACTTACAGTTTGCTAAGAGGGTAGCTCTTTTTTCTAACTAAAAAAATTGGGGGGGGTAATTTGGTTTATTTATTTATTTTTAATGGAGGTACTGGGGATTGAACCCAGGACCTCATGTATGCTAAGCTCCACCACTGAGCTATACCCTGCCCCCTCCACCCCTGAGGGCAGCTCTTATGTTAAGTGTTCTTATCATACAAACAAAAATATTTACTACAACAACAATAATAATGATAATGATAAAGGAGGTGGGAGGAAAATTGGATTAGGGATGGATCTGTTTATGACCTGGATGGTGGTGATGGCTTCATGGGTGTATATAATCCCCAAATCCATTTAAGTATATGTATTAACTATGTACAGCTTTCTACATGTCAAACAGAACTTAATAAAATGATTTTTAAAATAATAAGGTTAAAACAAGTCTTTGGTGGAAGCTTTTCCCTGTCGTGTCCTATGTTTTCTCACGTGGGTATCTTTGCTTCTGGCCCAAGTCCAGGAAGACACCAGGGTCTTCTGAAGGCAACTGCATGCCGTTTGGTTTTGGTCTGTATCTTAAGGTGGCAGTGATACGCTCTCCTCTGTGTGCACACAAACTTCTACTCTGCTCCATCCTTCCCTGTTTTGCCATCCCTTCAGAAGAGGTCAAGTCTCCTTCATAAAGCCCTGTTTTAATGTAGAGACATTTATCTTAAAGATTGAATGGCCATAATTTAAAAATCCACAAATGATAAATGCTGGGGAGGGTGTGGAGAAAAGGGAACCCTCCTACACTGTTGGTGGAAATGTAATTTGGTACAGTCATTATGGAAAACACTATGGAGATTCCTTAAAAAACTAAAAACTGACTTATATGATCCAACGATCCCACTCCTGGGCTATATATCCAGAGGAAACTCTAATTCGAAAAGATACATGAACCCCAATGTTCATAGCAGCACTATTTACAGCAGCCAAGACATAGAAGCAATCTAAACGTCCATTGACAGATGACTGGATAAAGAAGATGTGATTTATATATAAACACACACACACACAGACACACACACACACACACACACACACAGGAATACTACTCAGTCGTAAAAAAGAATGAAATAATGCCATTTGCAGCAACATGGATGGTAGACCTAGTGATTATCATACGAAGTGAAGTAAGTCAGACAGAGAAAGAGAAATATATGATATCACTTATATGTGGAATCTTTAAAAATGGCATAAATGCACTTATTTGCAGAAGAGAAACTGAGTCGCAGACATAGAAAACAAACTATGGTTACCAAAGGGGTGGGGGAGGGATAAATTGGGAGTTTGGGATTCACAGATACACACTGCTGTATATATAATAGAGAAGCAACAAGGTCATACTGTAGAGCATAGGGAACTCTATTCACTATCTTGTAATAACCTATATTGATAAAGAATATGAAAAAGAACATATGTATGTATCACTGAATCACTGTGCTGTGCACAGAAACTAACATAATATTTTAAGCCAACTGTATTTCAATTAAAAAATAAGAAAATAAAAAAAAGAGAGAGAGAATACATTCTATCCCTCCGGAAAGAACGAGGTGAAGGGACAGGTCCTCTTAGAATAAGTGTGGGAAGCTGATGGGAGACACGAGATGTGGTCCAGCCAGGAGGTCTGGCTTCTGCCGCACTCCGGCCTGTGTCCGCATTGTGACTGGTCGTGGGAACCAGAAACCAAAAGCTGTGGTCTGCCCAGAATGCAACCATGAACGAAGACAGCAGGAGCTTTGACAAAAGATTAGCTCACACCACCCCTGGAGGAGAGGACCCTCCTAGGGCTCGGGGTCAGAACGCTTTCACAGGTTATGCTCTAGGGCTTTGGGTTTTGTCGCAGGCATACTCCTTGACTATTTTCTAAAATCCAGTAAAATCTCTTGTTCTGGTGACTTACTGATGAATTTCTCCACAGGCCACCTCCCTGGGAGCTTTTGAGAACTTCCATATATCAAAGCTGTTGAATTATACATTCCTTAAATAGAATGCTTCAATTTATCGTTGAGTGTCTTGACAGTTGCCCTATTTATCTGATATTGCTAATCTAACTTAATCTAGCTGAACCAAAAAAAAAAAAAGAAAGAAAGAAAAAATAAGGCTGTTGGTGCCACAGAATTCAGGGGAACCCTCTTCACTTTCTGACTACAAAGCTTGCTGCTCAATTGTACAAATATTTGTGGGTTTGGAGAAGGCGGGGTGCTAATTTGTTGTTTAGTATAAAGCTGGAGAGTTGAGAAGAGTGCTAAGGAAACGGGGCCGAAGTGCGCGTGATGTGCTGAGTTCTCAGGAAAAGTGAAGTCTTCTGCAGATAGGATTCAACAAGTAGAAGCTTGCAGAAAATCTGAAAGGAAATAGGTAAACAGAACAGGCAACCAGAAAAACAGGCAAGAACCCATCCTGGGGGCCCAAAAGCCTTTGTCTCCCTCTGTGTAGAGATGCCTTCATTTGCTAGCTCACTGCCATTTGGTTTTCACTTTAGAAATTGGTTTAGGGATTATAAGGAGGGGAATGATTTAAGGAGTCATAATGCCTCAGCCAGGAAATTAGAATCCTTAACAATGAGAAACAGTCAAATAATTAGAAATGGCAACGATGCCTCTCTTTATGCATCTCTAAAATAGGTGTAGCGTCCCATTAGGAAGAGGAATTAGTTAGTGACTGGAGACCCTCAGGTGAAAGCTTTATTGCTCTGTCGTCCTGATCTGTCTGAGTTAAGTGTTCTGTGCGCTCAGGCAATGCCTCTCTGACTTGAATGTGCACACGGATCCCACGGGGTTCTTGTTAAAATGAGGGTTCTGATCCGGCAGGATTGGAGTGTGGCTTAGCATCTGCACTTCCGATAAGCTTCCAGGGGGTTCGGTGCTGCTGGACCACATTTGAATCACCAGGGTCTGAAGTCCGTCTCTCTCTAAGTGGGTGCACATTGGAATCACCTGAAGAGCTTTTAAAACACGCCCGAAAGGCTGTGATTGAATTAGCCTGGGGCATGGCCCTGGCGCTGGGATATTTTTTTTAAGCCTATGTCCTGGCCCCTCTTCCTCTCCCAACCTGAGTCTCGTGTGCCGCCAAGTGCGAGAACCACCGCGGTCTAAGGTGCAGGGTCGGGTCCACTCCAGAAGGCTGCTGAGGGGATTAAATGAGAAAATGCGGCAAGTACTCAGCCCCGCCCCTGCCCGAGTGGTCCTTCAGTGAACCCTGACTGTTAGGGGCATCTTTGGCTGTAACAAGGGATACTCGCCCCAGGGTGCAGACACCACCAGCCCATGGAATAGTGGATGTCAAAGTCATGGGCAGGACAAGGGAAACTGGCACATTTTAGAGGTGAAGCATATACTGCTCTGTGAGCGGGACAGGAGAGGGAGAAATGGGGCAGCTGTAAAGTCATGTGTCACGGCCTCTGAGGATTCTGGGAACCTGAGAAGGGACCTCAAAAGGGGGCTCACACTATGGAAAACAGAGTGGCAGTTCCTCAAACAATTAAAAATGAAATTACCATATGATTCAGCAATCCTACTGTTGGGTATATACCCTAAAGAATTGGAAACAGGATCCAGAAGAGAGATTCGTACAGGTATGTTCACAGCAGCATTATTCAAAAAAAAAACAAAAACAAAAACAAAAAGCTGGTAGCCGAAACGTGGAAACAGCTCATGTGTCCATCAGTGGATGAATGCATAAATAAAATACGGTATATACACACAGCAGAATATCATACAACTTTAAAGAGAAAGGAAATTCGGACACATGCTAAACTATGAATAAACCTTGAGGACGTGATGGTCAGTGAAATAAGCCAGTCACAAAAAAACAAATCCTGTTTGTTCCACTTACCGGAGTACCAAGTGTAGTCAAATTCATCAGAACAGAAAGTAAAACAGTGGTTGCCGGGGGCTGGTGGAGGAGGATGGGGAAATGTTTGATGAGTATAGAGTTTCATTTTTGCAAGACGAAAAGAATTCGGGAGCTTAGTTGCACCACAGCGTGAATTACTTAACACTACTGAGCTGTACGCTGCAAAAATACTTCCATTTATCTTCATTTCAGCTCTGTGAATCCACAAGTACCATCCCATTTTCCTGATTAGGAAATTGAGGCTGAGCGAGGTTAAAGTTTTCAAAGAGCAAGAACTGAGATTCAAGCCCAAACGAAACCTGTGCTCTTAACTACCACGCTGTCCTATGCATATAATACACTGTTAGGAAACCATCATTTGTTTTTTAATCCAAAGGCTCGTATTATGCACTGTTTAGAAAATGAGAACTATTTAGAATCTGACGCAGAGAAATAATGGTAGCTAAATTATTCAAGTATTTGAAAAGATTGAATACTTTTCCTCAAAAGAAAAGAAAAAAAAAAAGTGGATTGAAACAAGAGTGTGTTTAGAAGCACTCTGAGTACTCTGACCTCATAAAAGTCTGTATGTTGATGTATTATGTTACTGGACATATCTCAGATTAAAAAAAAAAAAAAAGCCAGACAATGGCATTTCTTGGATGGACTGAATGAGCTCTTGGGTTTTGACTTATTTATTTATATTTTTAAATTTATCATACATGTATTATATTTATATTACTTTACAACTAAATGTAAACTTGAGGTTATTTTTAATGCTTCATCTAGAAATAAGAAAAGCCACATAAGGTACTAATGGAATGATATGAGGATAAATAAATCTGCACAAATACATGCACACACACACAAGTAAGGGAGCCACTGTAATTCTGGAAGAAAAAAAAAGAAAGAAAAAATGGCAAAGTCCCTATCTTTGAGAACATTCTGAGGGGATTCAGCATGATTTCATGGAATTATTCAAGAGCAAGACTTTACAAGGTAATATATTGCCTCTGTACTCACCTCTTACAATGTGGTAAAGTTGCTAGATACTTTGCCTGTCTGATTTCACCTGACCCTCACAGCCACTCCATAAGTGAAATGTTTTGGTCCCCAACATACAGATGAGAAAACTGGCGCCCAGAGAGGCAGAGTGACTTGCCCATGGTTGCACAGTCAGTTGCAGAGCAAGGAGATAGATCCAGGTCTTTCTGTCTCCTAAACCTACGTGTCTCCAGGAACACCATGCCAGAAAAAAGTTGGGACACACGTCACAGAAGAGTGAGGCCATGTTCAGCAGGCAGTGTAAGTGGGAGCCTGCAAAGAAAGATGTCAGGGACACTGGGATGGTGTTCCTGTGCACACACCTCACCTTCCACCCTGCTTCCCTTCCCACCTGTGGAACATTCTATATTCCTAGTGGGTGTTGGATGATGGCATTGTAACACAGGCAGTCCCTTTTACCAATGAGATTTATGAAAGGGTTCAAAGTGTATATATATTTATTCCATATTTTGTATTACTTTATCAGGCTGTTTGCACTCCTAAATGCACCTGAAATCTGAGCATTAAGGAATAGAAGTATAGATGGACTGGTCAAGAGAGGGGATAAATTTTAAGCCCACTTAGGGGCAGCCTCAGTGGCAAACTCAGAATCACAAAGCATTGGGTGTCTAAAACAAGGGGCAAGTTGAGGAGCATATGTGAGCCAAGAGCAACCCTTCAACTTCACCGTTTTTCAAAGTGAGTTTTGAGAAGACCCTTGAAGGAAACATTCATAAATAAGAAGAGGGCCAGGGATGACATCAACCCAGATGGACAAGAGACAAGACAGAGTGGACACTAAAGGGGCTGGTTTGATTGGAGAAGTTAGATTGGGACCTGTTGGATGAGATGAGATTCATGATCTAGCTAATGAATGAACAGACAGTAAGACTGGAGGTGGCAGTGAGCCCCTGCATGTTTCAGACTAGAGAATTGATAGGTCCATGACGACAACAGGGATGTGTTAAAAGGAAGAAGCAAAACAAAAAGTTTCTGTCACAAGTTCAGATACTGATGACCTTCAGTGGGGTAGTGAGCACTGAAATAGGGCAAAGGAGACAAACTGGGGGGATATGTCAAAAAGTGAATAGGCAGGATTTGGGGAAGAATTTTGGCTTTAGGGACTTAAGTTCTCAAACAAATGGGCAAGTTAAAATTTTGGGAAAGGAGATAATGAATTCAAGTCAAGGTTATATAGTAAATATAGATTCATGCTGGTAATAATTCAACAGAGACACTTTGATTTTAAGATGTCATCATTTAAAAAATTCTTTTACACATTGTAGAATTATTGAATTATGACAGTACCAGTCAATATGCACAGAGCACTTGATGAATTCCCAAACTGTTAAGTATTATTACCTCCCTGAACCGTTGGGGTTAGAATTTGAGTCTATGACTTCTGGTACCATCTAGATTCCACAGTGATTTTTTCCAAGCTGATTGCTGGCCTTGTCTTCCCAGTGACTGTGGGTGCAAAATGGCCAAATTAATCTGAAAGAAGCATTTCAGCCATGGGTGAGAAGGGAGTGTTTGTCTACAAAAATGCCAGCAGCTCTTATCCAGACCTCTTTAAATAACTATACGTTGGCAGCTATTTTTCCCACAAGCTGAATTTTCTGGGAATTGTAACCACCATATGATAGAGGAGGCAGCTCTGTTATCTGCTCTGCCCTTTACTGTTTTGGTATTCTGGCTTTTAAATGATGCAGAACACTGGTCAACCCCGAATGTGAATAATGAACTTCTCGGGGGACAAAAGGTCTTGGTTAATGTGGCTAGCAGATAATGAAGTTAGTATTGAAGTGACAGATCAAATGACTCTGTCCAGGTCAAGCACATGGCGACATACTAGTCGTTTTCTTTTTTTTTTTTTTAAATAGCTTTTTTCGAAGTATAATTTACATGCCATAAAATTCACCAGTTGTAAATGTAAAAACCAACTTGCTGATTTTCAGTAAATTTATAGAATTTTGCAACCATCATGACATTCTAAGTTTTCAGTATTTTGCCACTCCAAGAATTTTCCTCTTGCCTATTTCCAATTAATTCCTGCTCCCACTCCCAGCCCCAGGCAACCACTGGTCTGCTTTCTTGTCTGTATCAAGGGATCTGTTCTAAACATTTCATGTAGATGGAATCGTACAAAATGTAGTCTTTTAAGTCTGACTTCTTTCACTTAGCATGTTTTCTGAGGTCATTCCGTGTTGTAGCAAGTATCAGTACTTCAGTTCTTTTTATTGCTAAATAACATTCCACTGTTTAGCTATATCATGTTTGCTTATCCATTCATCAATTGACGGACATTTAGGCTGTTTCCAATTTTGGCTTATTATGAATAAAGCATTTGCAAACATGTCTTTGTGTGGACATATGTTTTCATTTCTCTTGCTTCAATTCCTAGGAGTGGACTTGCTATGAGGAATGGAAAGATTGTTTGGTTTTTTTTAGGAAACTACCAAACTGTTTTTAGAATAGCTGTACCATTTTACATTTCCACCAGCAACGCATGAGAGTTCCAGTTTCTCCACGCATATCCTTCTCGACATCTGGTAATGTATGTCTTTTTAATTCAGGCCACTCTACTGGGTTGATAGTTATATATCATTGTGACATTCGTTTGCATTTCTCTAATGAATAATGATGTTAAGTATATATTTATATGCTTGCTAGCCATTCATGTGTCTTTTTTGGTGAAATGGCTATCACATCTTTTGCCAGCTTTACATGGTTGAGTTGTCTGTCTTCTTCTTAAATTCTTATGATTCTTTATACACTCTAAAGTCCTTTCTTAGATATATGATTTGCAAATATTTTCTCCCTGTCTGTAGCTTGTCTTTTCATTGTCTTAGTGGTCTCTTTTGAAGCACAGAAGTTTTCAAGTTTGATCAAGTCCAACTTGCCAGTTTTTTCTTTTACTGATCATGCTTTCAACTGGTAGCTAGGAACTGTTTGCCCAACCCAAGATCACAAAGATTTTCCGCTGTATTTTCTTCTAGAAGTTTTATTGTTTTACTCTTGTACTTAGGTCTACAATCCATTTTTGTAGGGTAAGGATTTAAATTCATTTTTTTTTTGCATGCGAATATATTCTTTCCTTTACAACACCTATGTAAGGGCTATAGAAGCAAAGCTGTGTCTAGTGGTGTTACACAGAGTCTAATATCCTTTTAATGTATTCCCAAGGTCAAGCATAAAAGAATCCCCTAAATTTGAGTCCTGGAAGGTGAGCATGCTTTTGTGGGGGAAGTGGTTTCTTTGTGTGACTTTGATGTAAGTGCAGAGGAGGAGAGGACAGAGCCAGGATGGGCTGCAAACATGTCTTTTTCCAGGTCAGCCAATCAGCACGTGTTTGATGCAACAGCAAGTAGAATTGGCCATCTGGACTCAGCTTAAAAATGAAGAGTGCCTATTTAAATCTCCTGTCTATGTGCACTGGGTATCACCTAGTGTATCTGCTTAGCCAACAAATAAAGATCAATGATAAATTCCATTTCTCCTCACATGTCTGTGTTCCTTTAATTACAGGGGTGGTCTGAGCACTGGTAGGGGAATGGGAGGACAAGGTGATAAGTTAGGATCAACCACACATAAGAGGCAAAATCACTTGATGTATCAGAGAGATTATAATTGTATGTTAGATCTAGTGGAAGATGGACAATTTCAAGGACACAGGGATCTTCCAAAATACCCCTCAGCCATCAGCCCCTTTAAATAAAACTTGTGCTGGCCATTAGATCCTCAGCCTCTCCAAACTGAAGTTTCCCTGTTCTTCCCAATTATCCCAGGAACATCCATACACAACCACCACCGGGCTAATAAATAACACCGTGATGAAAGGGAAACAAATAGTGGTGGTGATGAGAATGAGAGAGGAAAGGTAATGTGCTCAGAGGGTGGTGCCCCACAGACTGGGCAGGAAGGGAAGCATTTGCTCCTCCAGACCCAAAGGGAGCACAGTGGGAGTCTCCCTTCTCCAAGAGCAGAGCCGAGTCAGCACAGGACTAACAGCCTACCTACTGTTTTAGAGTCAACGCTGACGACAAAACAATTCATGAACGTCCAGTCCTTCAAAGAGAATGTCACGGCCAACGGAAGATGTCTTCTGTAATATCCTCATAGTTTCCAGGGCCACCCCTTCCCTCTTTTCAGAGGAAACTGACTGTTTGTTGTGACCCTTTCCAGAACTTTTCACTGCATTGACATGCATGCACAAATTCCACAGAGTGTGTGTTTGGAGTTTTCTCACATAGATGGTGTTAGACCATATGACTCCTTCTGAACCTTGCTTTCTTCATTCATTAATATTTATAATATGTATATTTACATGTATATTATAACATTTCTTAGAGATCTTTCCACATCAGGACACAGAGACCACCCCATTCTAGTGGTCTAGATGTGGTAACTTGAAATGCTTAAGAGTGTATCCTGTATGTAGCTGGACTCCATCGACCCAAACATCATCTCTGTCCCCATGGACAACTTTGAAAGTTACCCTTTCTGTGCTTCAATTTCTGCACCTCTAAAATGAGGATAAGGATAATATCTATGTCATATTAAAAAGTTAATTTATGGAACAGAAACAGACTCACAGACATAGAAAACAAATATGATTACCAGGGGAGAAGGGGGTGGAAAGGGCTAAATTAGGAGTTGGAGATTTCCACACAGTAACTACTATATATAAAATAGATAAACAACTTGTTTCTTCCATATAGCATAGGGAACTATATTCAATATCTTGTAGTTACCTCTAATGAAAAAGAATATGATAATGAATACATGTATGTATATGTATGACTGAAACATTATGCTGTACACCGGAAACTGACACATTGTAACTGACTATTCTTCAATTAAAAAAAAAAGTTAATATGCAAAAAGCACTAAAACAGAACCTGGTACATTGTAAGTAGCCAAGAAATGGTATCTGTTGTTAATTATGTTAATGGCTAAGTGGTATGTCTATGCGATGGTGTAGTTTCTAACTGATACACATTTAGATTGTCAACAATTTTTACTATTATTAATAATGAATATGTCAATGAATGCCCTAAACATGCTTCCTTACGTATGTCTGTGTTTCTATAGTGTAGGTATAAAAAGTGGAATTCCACAGATGAAGCGATTATCCGTGTTAGATGCAGCAGGAACTCCAAATTGACCTTCAGTTTACATTCCTGTCCATGAACGAGTACCCATTTCTTCACACATTTGCCATCAATTAATGTTTTAAATGTTCATTTCTCTAAAGAACGAGAAATAATCTTGCTTTAATGTTTTTATGTGAACTTTTCAAATGACTAGTGGGAACAAAAATATTTTCATGTTTAGCAGTCATCAGGGTTTCTTCTCAGTGAATTGCCTCCTCATAATCTTTTAGCCATTTTTCTATTGAGTGGTTTGATTTGTAGTATTTCTCTGTATCTTCTGCATGTAGATACCACCCTTGTTATATGCTGCAAATATTTCCCTCTGCCAGGTCTAGGTATCAATTGATTAAAGTACTCCAAGGAAACCTAACGCATCGTCAACTAGTCCTGTAATTGGTGGGCTGTCAGGGGAATTAAGCCACAGAGAGACCACCACAGCCAAGCTCAGACTATGGCTCTAATAAAAGTTGAAGGATGACACAGAGGAGTCAGAGGCTGGGGACACAGCTCAGAAAAATAACCTGAGAGCTCACCCTTGACCTAGGGATTGTGACATTTAATCTTTATCGCAGCCATTTGAAATAAGTGGTGTGAGTATCCCCATTATACAGCTGAGGAAACTGAGACACAGAGAAGTTAACTCGTTGCACACACACAACTGATGAGGTGGGAGGCTTAATCTTGCTGGTCACCTTCAATGGTAAATAGATAATAACAGTTCTACAAGGGAGCCACATAGACACATAGTCTATACCTAGACTGTGTGCACATATACGTGGATTAGATACATAGTCTATGTACACAGACTCAAGACATATAGGCACAGTGCTCCGAAAATGTCTTTTGTCACTGGCACCACCCAGCAATGCAAGGGGAGAGGGATGGAGGGCAGAAGGAACGGGATGATGAGTGTTTGCTCTGGAGACAGCCAGATGCAAAGGCTAAATCCAACTGAAAATGTCAGACTCATTCTCTAGATCACATTCACCAAGGCAAAACTGCCCGTGTAAAAGCAGGCGACAGAGTTGCGTGCGGGGTCCTCCAATTCGCTCTTGCATCAGAAACCTCCAGAGGGCTTGTTAAATAGAGATCACTGGACTCTCCCTCCAGAGTTCCAGATTCTGTAGGTCTTGAGTAGGGCCTGAGGATTTACCTTTCTTATAAATTCTCAGGTGATGCTGATGCTGCTTCCAGGGCCAGACTTTGAGAATCACTGGACTAGTGATAAAGAACACAGTCCCTCAGTCTAAGGGACAGAAATTCAAGTCCCTGCGCATCACTGATGGGCCGTGTGATCTTGGGGAGGATTTTAATCTCCTCTGTTCTTGTTTCCTTCCATATAAAATGGGCTAGAGATTGTCCCTTGTCTCCTTCAGCTACTATATGGCATGAAATAGGGAAGGCGTGTTTTAAAAATCAGCACAGAACCTGGTACTTATTAAGCTTCCCACAAATACCAGCTGCCGCTACCATCAGCAGCCCCACCACCCCCACCACACTTTTGTTCCTCATACACACAGCTTATTCTTTCGCCTTTTCTCTTACTTCTAACCTGCCTAACCTTCTTCGTGTTTCTTTTTCTTTTATGTAAATAAAGTTTATTCTAGGAAGAGCAACTCATTGAGAGATAAAACTGTTCTAAAATTTATGTATATGTACTGTTCGTTGTTTCTAAGAATAGTTTAGAGCTTCAGCTTTTTAAACTTACATATTATCAAGGGAATAAAGCCAACCACAAAATAAGAATCAACAGAATGCAGTAAACCAATCATAAAGAACAGTCAGATGTGCTTATACATGTTCAAGAAATCAGTCATCTAAGTTATAAGTAATAAGAGTTCATTGGTGTCCTTTTTTATTTTATTTTTTAGATTCCACATATGAGTGATATCATATGACATTTTTCGTTCTCTTTCTGGCTTACTTCACTTAGAATGAGAATCTCCAGGTCCACCCATGTTGCTGCAAATGGCATTATTTTATTCTTTTTTTTTTTATAGTTGAGTAGTATTCCATTGTAACAGTATACCACATCTTCTTTATCCAGTCATCTGTCGATGGACATTTAAGTTGTTTTCATGTCTTGGCTATAAATAGTGCTGCTATGAACACTGAGGTGCATATGTCGTTTTAAATTATATTTTTCTCTGGGTATACGCCCAGAAGTGGGATTGCTGGATCAGATGGTAAGGCTATTTTTAGTTTTTTAAGCACATGAAAAGATGCTCAACATCACTAATTGTTAAAGAAACGCAAATCAAAACTACAATGAGGTACTACCTTACACAAGTCAGAATGGCCATCATTAAAATGTCTACAAATGATAAATCCTGGAGACGGTGTGGTGAAAAGGGGACCCTCCTACACTGTTGGTGGGGAATGCACTTTGGGGCAGCCACTATGGAGGACAGTATGGAGATTCCTTAAAAAACTAAAAATAGACTTATCATATGATCCAGCAATCCCACTCCTGGGCATATATCCTGGAGAAAAATATAATTCAAAAAGACACATGCACCTCAATGTTCACAGCAGCTCTTCGTGTTTCTGTGTGAAAAACAGATCTTCATAATATGTCCTATGTCACAGGTTTGCTGTAAGGGTTAAGTGAATTACTCGATATAAAGAATTTAGCGTCTTGCCTTGTACAGAGTCAGAGGTTATTATTATATTTCTTCTTGATGTTATCAAATGTGCATTGTTTTAAGCTTCATATGTACATGATCTCATTTAATCCTCATACGAGGTAGAAAATGTTAGGATAATTTTATAAATGACAAAGCTTAAACATTAGAGGTCAAGTCATCTGCTCAAGGTCCCTCAATGACTGAGTGGAGATTTAAATGCCTGTCTGTTTGACCAGTAGACATTGCTCTTTTAGGTTACTCTGCACTCCTGCCCAACTTCACAACTCACTGTGGAATGGACTGAGGCCTCCTGAATTGGGAGTGCTAAGAGAAAGCAAAGTTGTTTTTTTTTTTTTAATTTTGTTTTTTATTGAAGTGTAGTTGATTTACAATATTAGTTTCAAGTGTACAGCAAAGCAATTCAGTTATACATATATTTTTTTCAGATTCTTTTCCATTCTATGTTCTTATAAGAAATTGAATATAGTTTCCTGTGCTATATAGGACGTCCTTGTTGTTTATCTATTTTATATATAGTAGTGTGTGTCTGTTCATCCAGAACTCCTAGTTTATCCCTTCCCCTGCTTTCCCCTTTGGTAACGTATGTTTGTTTTCTATGTCTGGGAGCCTATTTCTGTTTTGCAAATAAGTTCATTTGCATCATTTTTTAGATTCTACATAGAAGTGATATCATATAATATTTTTCTTTCTCTGTCTGACTTAGTTCATTTCATAGGATAATCTCTCGGTCCATCCCAAAAGTTTTGCTTTAGGAATGTAGGTTTAGAAAAAGTTGCACTGAGGGTCCATGAAGTGGATCAAAGCTCCCTTCGCTTTTTAGACAATCAAAGAGACTTCCAGCTTGTAAAAATTCACTCGGAAAGAAAACAGAACAGCCACGAGCTAGACTCACCTATATTTTCTGCATCAGCAGCTGAAAAGCATCCATCTTCCTCCTGGTCCTACACCTTGCTGGCTTGCTGAGTCACTGCGTATACACACAGCCAGACCTGGGGCTACTGAAATAACAGTTAAAATAATTTGAAACTGGCACGTGCAATCTCACAATGTTAGACTCAGACTTCTTCCCTGAAGGAAGAGGTTTATAAGGATAATCTAGGCGCCAGCTTCAAATCCACCCGAGTTACCTACAAGATGAAAATTATTTTTCTCTCTCTAATTACTGAGGTAGCCCCCAAAGATGTTTATTATGTGAAACTGGTACCAACTATCAGGGGGCATTCACAGGTAGCTTTCAAGGTTATGGAGGAGGGAACCACAGGCTTGACCTGGGAGTGGAATGCCTTCCAACCGATGCACGTGGTTAATGTTTGTAGGAAGGAGAAGCCTCCAGCAGTAGAAGATCAAATTTCTATTTACCTGGAGGCAAAAAATAATCACAAACAGGTGCTCTTGAATGTTCAACCACGCCGTCTGACTTCTCAACCAGATACCTCCTCCACTACCCCAGGTTTCAGGGAGGGGGAAGGCAATCTGAATTCACTTTCCTGTTATCTCTGGCTCCTTTTAAACACGTGAAATAAAATCTTTTAGGATAACAGGACATGTGTACAGAATGTGGTTGGAGCCAGAAGCGATCCCCTAGCTCTGGACTGTGACCAGCGTGCCTGGGAGGATTCATTTTAAGCTATTCTTATCTGAATTTGTCTGGCTGCGCCAGCATGGGAGCTAATTCTCTGACAATAAGCCTGCTGGGGTGTGTGTGGGTCTCTGTTTGTTTGTTTTGATGTGTACAAAGCCTGCAAAGTGGAGAGCGGCATCACGTTCAGCTCTAAATGAGAGGCGCAGGCTGGCGCGGAGGGGGAGGTGACGAAATTCGGGGATCTGGGTAGGGAACATAGGCACTTCAGGGAAAACGGAGGTAGGCACGTCCCCTCCCTGCAGGGAGACCCAGAAGCTCGAGGTCTCCTGAGATGAACAGGCTTACAGGAATGCAAAATACCAGCCTGTCAAGATTTCTGGGAGGAGACATCCAGAAGTCTCCGCAGGGCAAGGGAGTGAGTGGAAACACCCAGCTCCGAGCTGAAGTCAGTGGTTAACAGTGATGAAAACTCTGGTTTAAGTTGTTTAATGTCCTCAGTCCCATCTCTCCCATCTCTGCCTCACTTTGTTACCAAGTCCAGACTCATTCTGCTCATCAAACTACAGGCTAATAAATTGGGAGAAGAGGTGTTGGGGTAAGGAATAATGACAGATAGAGCAGGTGGTGGTCTAGTGTCCCAAAGAACCATCTTCTTTGACTTAGAATTCAGGCTTTTTTATACTAAAAAGGTGTGGTTGCTTGTTGCAAAATTCTTGGTGTCAGAATCCTTTGTCCTTGCAGTGGTCCACACGTAAGTCAGGTCATGATGTGACTTCTAAACTTCCAACCATGGTCCTCTAATCCTCTAACCAGACAAATGTTACTCTCTGTTCTGCAACTTTTTCTCTCTATATGGATGGAAAGGTGACTCTTAAACATCAGAGCCTTGAAAATGGGCTCATCTGTATATTTCAGGCAACATTCTTTTACAAAAGATGCAGAACCAGCTCGACTCAGCCCAGGAAACAGAGCACAGGGATAGAGCCAAAGGAACAGATCTAATATGGAGTCAGATTTGTTCGTCTCTATCACAACTTCACCTCCAACACAAACTTTAGATATCATCTCTCACAACTGTTTCACTGTCAACGCTTCCCTCCCTATCATTCTCCTCAGCTCCTGACATCAGAGGCCCAGCAAGCACACATCTTCTTCTTGCCACCTTTTTTCTTCCCACTCCATGACCATGGTTCTGAGACGATTTCTTTCTCAACCAGCCAAGACCTTCTAGCTCCTTTGAGATTTCCCAAACCCTCTTCTTGGAAATCCTGTGGTCTGTCAAATCTTACAAGGTCATGATGCTGACATTGAGCTGAGGGGGTCGGCCACACAGTCATGGTTTTGGACCCCAGGTGGCCTTTAGTCTATACCAACATCCTTTGTGCCATTCTCTAGTTGACTCCCTCGAATTCCGGACAGCACTTTCTTCCAAAGTTTCTGTCTCTCTCCAACACTCCTGCTCCAGCCCCTGGTTCTTCCTTAGAGAGAGACAACCTGACTGCGTGGTTTGCCCAGAAGACTGAGGGCATACAATGTAAGAAGGCTCAGTTTCTCTCCTCTTCACCTCAAAATCACCCACCCTCAGCTTCCCTTTGCCCTTTTTTCAGAGGAAGATATATTTCCCTTTTCAGCCAAGACTCACTCATCCTTGTGCTATGACTGGATCCTACCCCTTACAGCTTCACGTATTATTTATCTCATCCCCCATCTCGCCCTGTATTAGGTCAGACCCTGTCTTGCCAATTCCGCTACATGCTCAGATCTTCTCTGCATTTAAAAAGTATGATCGTTTCTTGACCCAATAACCATCTTACGTTGCCAGTTTCCTCTGGCACTTCTTTAACAAGCAAGTTCATTGAAAGAGAAGACACAACATATATATACTCTCTCCCTCTTTCTTTCTTTTTTGCCTCTGGATTTTATGTCTCTACCAACAAAAACTATTTGCTCAAAGGTTACCTATGGCCAATGCTCCCTTGGTTTCTGTGAATCCTGCACCATCGTGTTTCTTCTGCCTCTTAAGCTGGTTTCTCTTCTGTCTAAAATTTTCGCTGTAGTTTTTTTCTGGGGTTCATCCTCAGTGCTGCTCCCTTCTATCTCTATGCTCTGTCAACGAGCTCATATCCTTTCCTGTTCCAAATGCCACCACCATGCAGAGAACTCCTTGGATAAGCTCTAACCTCTTTTCCAAGATTCACCTTATAAACCCAGCTTTCACCTGGATCTCAGATGAATGATGTTAGTAAGAACAATAGCTACAATTTAGTCACCTGCCATGCTCCAGGCACAGGCCTAGGCTGTTTATTTAAATGATCTTATTTCACTTCCTTTACATCCCTACAAGTAGACATCGTATACTCTTTACAGAGGAACATATCAGGGCTCCAGAAGGTTAAATTACTTGCTCAAGGTTATATTAACGGCACAGGACTGGTACTTGAACCCTGACCCTGGAAAAAACATTCGGCTAAAGGTGAGAGGGTCAGGAATCTAGTTGTAGTTTTGACATTAACTGGGTCTGTGTCTTGAATGCTTTCAGTTAGCCTTGGTGGGCCATGTTCTCTGTTTATAAAATGTGGGTAAAAGATATAACTTTAGACTAGTGTTAGACTTTCAAGTTTTTATAACTCTAACATTGTAACATATCTTTTGGCATCCCAAAGCCAACAAGATTAAAAAGAGTTACTAGATCATATGTGTTCAAAGCCATTGTACCCCATTTGGGCTAAATCAGTTCAGAATTAATGACAAGTGTCCCTCCGAGGGTTTCTTCCCTTGCTAGATGTAGGGTTGGCTGCCCCAAGGCTATTATTGTGATAGAAATAGAAGGAAAATCCAGTTGTCGTATTTTTACGGGATGATCACTTCACCAACTAATTGCAAACAGCAAGTTTGGAACATTTTAACAGAGGTGTTTGAAGGTGGTTCATTTAAATGACAACATGTCATTTAAAAAATACAGTGGTTTCAAAAAATTTTATCTTTAAGTCGATGTGTGAGATGTCCCAGAAGACAAAATGACCCTCAAAAATACATAAAATCATGCATGATAAATCACTTCAGAACAAACCAGGACCTATAAATCAAGTGTTTGTGGTATTCTATAACTTCTACTTTTTCTCTTTGCAAAACAATGCAAACCATACTAACAGCATAGAAATTACAGATAAGGAAAAGAAATCGTATCATTCATAAGCCCATATCTGAGGGACATCTACTATTAACACTTTTGTGTGTAATTTTCCAGTCTTTCTTTTTCTATACATGCTTTAAAAAAGTGATATCTTACTCTAAATAATGTTTTAGTTGGATTTTTAATCTTAAAAATATATCTTGAATATCTTTCTATGCCACATATATTTTTTCTTCATCCTTTTTCCTAAATGGATGCACAAAAATCTAGAGTCAGGATGTTCCATAATGTATTTAACCAAAAATTGCCTAACATCGGCTATTTAGGTTATTTCCAAATTTTTCTTCTTCTAAACAATGTTCACCCAACAGCCATCTAACTGAGCTTTTGCACAAATCTTTGAGTATTTGGGACAAATTCCTATGTATGAAATTGGAAGATCAAAGCACACACAAGTGTTAACAATCCTTGATATCATTACTATCAAACTGTTTCCCAAAAGGTCGCGTTCATGCGTGGTCCACCACCAGGACAGATTTCCTGCTTTCTTCCACTTTTGCTGGTGCTTCATCTTATTGTTTCAATTTTTGCAAAATTATAAGTCATTTTAATTTGTATCAGATAAAATTTACAGCAAATATTGTTTCCAAATTTATACTATAATATTTAAAATATATATATATATATTCTCTATAGCAAGTGAAAACAGCCAAGGAAAAAAGAAAAGAGAGCCCAATGAGTCAGCAAAACTGTTATGGACATGGGGTAAAATTTCTTTCTTGAAATAGTTGATGTGAAAATAATGTGCCAGAGCTTGTACGAAATTGCAAGAAAGAAGAGACAAAGACAAACAAAACCGAAACCAAAAAATCTTGATGAAATAAACTAAAAGAAAAACCCCCAAACAAAAAGCAAAACAACAACAATTAAAAAACAACCAAACAGAACCAAAAAACAGAAAAGGATGAGATGATCACTGGAGAAATTATTACTCTTGGGGAAAAATGTTTCCTTATAATTCTGTGCAAAATAGAAAGGTGGTCTCATTACATATGACAATAGTAGAAACCTTCAATACAGGGGGCAAGACTAGCCACACATTCTGCTGTAATAAAGCATTTCCTAAACCGTCACAAAGAAACTCTCGTGTCTCAAGTAAACTCTTGGATTCATCGTTGGGGAAATGACCAGCAGCCCACTTAGTAGAATGAGCAACTCCTCTATCATTTAATTCTAGAAGCAGAAGGTTTATACCCTGACAATCTCAGCCCTTACTAAGAAAGAGACAGACTAGTGGGGTTTAAAAGGCTCCCAAGACCGGTTGGAAGCCTCATCCTGTCACATCCTAGCTGTGTGACCTCTACCAGTAACTTAAATGTTTACAGCCTCAATTTCCACTTCAGTGAAACAGGGATGATACTGTTACCCCGCTTACTTCACGGAGTTGTCATAAGGCCCACGTGGGATAATAAACCTGAAAAGGGCCTTTAGGACTGAAGATTATACAGTTAAATATGGTGGGAAATTGAAGTCCATCAATCGCTCATGTCTAACTTAAAGATATCTATAAGATTTCCCAAGTCCAGAATAGTAGTCATAACCTTAAATCCTAACATCTGGAAGGGCTAGGGGGTCCATTTTTGCAAAATATTTCAGTAGCTACCAAGATCAAAAAAGTGTAAGTCTTTCTGTCTGGGAAGCCTGAATTTCTTAATCTTGCCTTAGCAAACCCACATTACAATTTGAAAAATGTGTTTCTCAAAACCACCTGACTCATCCCCAGAGCATACTATGCCCTACTTTCTGCCAGGTGCTTGATCTGAGTCCCTTGATGTTTGTCACTTCCATCTCCTCCCACTCTATTAAATTAACTAAGGAAAAAAAACCTTTCATGGAGATAGATATGAAGTTCTTAAACTGTTTAATCAAAACTATAAACTTAGCCCTATGATCCCCCAAAACTCAAAGTCGAAATAAAGGTAAAACTTAAGCAGTTGAGTAGGTTTCTTGCTGTGCTATATTTTTATGCCAGATGATAATTTGCTATAGGATTTGTTTACTATTTTGGAAAACATGAAATTAACATCCAATATGAGTTTTCTACCATCACATTCGAATTACATCCTTGACGTAGGAAATACACGTTGGTTGATTGACATGGGCTAGCTCATTCTCATCAATTGTCAGCTTTTCCTGTCAGTTAGCAGGTCTCCTGCTCACATTGAGAACTTGAACAAATACCCAGCAGCACACCAGAAAGGCTATTTTCTATAATTTCTCAGTAGTTGGTACCTCTTTGTTGAATGGATACAGCATCAAAATGCTGTCTGTGACTCTTTAGTGAAAGGAGGTTTCATGAAAGACACGAAGGAAAATCAATGTATTCTGTTACCCAGCATTCTTCACACTCCTGGTATTATTGTAGGTGCTGAAATATGGTGTTGATCCAAACAGACAGTTCTCGCTCTCACTCCCATGGCTCTTTGCAAGATTTATTATACACAAGTAAATCAATGCCTGTATAATGTCACAAAGTGATGGGTGCTGTGATGGTTTTAAATGTTATGTGTCAACCTGGCTATGTAATAAATGCCTAGTCATTTGGTCAAACACTAGCCTAGAAGTTGATATGAAGGTATTTTGCAGAGATGATTTTAAGTAAAAATGATTAACTTTTAGAGCTGGGCCTCCTTCCATCAACTGAAGGCCTTAAAAGCAAAAACTGAGGTTACCCTGGAGAAAAAGGAATTCTGCCTCAAGACTGTGACCAAAATCCTGCCTGAATTTCCAGCCAGCCCACGTGCCATACTGATTTCAACCTTGCCAACTCCCACAATTGCATAAACCAATTCCTTCAAACAAATGTATGTATTTATATATAGCTGAATCATATTTGGTTCTTAGTTTTTTTGTTTGTTTTACTTGTTCTTTTTTTTATTAACATTTACAACATAGAAATTGTGTTTGTTTTTTCCTCCCCCACCTAAATCTGTACCCGATAAAAAATGTTTCCAAATTGAGATGCCAAGTCTCCATTCAAATCCCTTTTTATTTTATATCCCTGGGTGAACCTTCTTTAAAACAAAGATTTACACTGATGCTTGGATAAACTTACAGTTGAAACAGTGAGATAAACCATCTTACAGCCATCTGAGCCCTCCAAGCCTTGACGGTATTGGGAGATACATGCACCCCAACGTTCATAGCAGAACTATATACAATTGCCAAGACATGGAAGCAACCTAAATGTCCATCGGCAGATGACTGGATAAAGAAGTTACATAATGGAATACTACTTGGCCATAAACAAGAATAAAATAATGGATTTGCAGCAACATGGACCTAAATATCATCACTCTAAGTGAAGTAGGCCAGAAAGAGAAAGAAAAATACCATATGATATCACTCATATGTGGAATATAAAAAAAGGAAAAAAGGAAAAAAGAAGACACTAATGAACTCATCTATAAAACAGGAGCAGACTTGCAGACATAGTAAACAAACTTATAGTTCTGGTTTTCTGGAGAACCCTTACTGATGCAAATGCACTGGACATAAAGCAGGTGAGAAGAAAAAAGATGTGGGGATGGGAAGAGGGGTACAGTTGGGAGAGGGTGTCAAGGAAGGGCTCCCTGGGGAAAAGGCATTTCAACAGAAACCTGAGTCAAATGAGGGAGTGAGCCAGCAAAGATACAGAGATAGGACCTTCCAGGCTGACTAAACATCAAGTGTGATGGTGCTAACATGGGGCTAATCACAGCATGTTTGAAAAAGGACTGGTCAGAGGCAGTGAGACTGGTGAGTAAATGGGAGAAGAGTGTCAGGCAGTGAGTTTAGGGAAATGGGTAGAAGAAAATCATGTAGGAGCCTGCAGGTCAGAAGTGTGATAAGAAACCACTGGAGAGTTTTGAGCAGGGAAGCCATGTAACCTGACATGCATAATGAAACAATTCTCACTCCAGCTGCTGTGTGGAGAGCTAATGTGAGCGATGGCAGAGCAGGGAGACCAGGCGGAAGACCTTCCCGGCCAGCTGTGATGGCGGCTTGGAGGAGGGTGAAAGGAACGGAGGTGTTGAGAAGTGTTCAGATTTGAGATATATTTTGAAGGCGGAGCTGATACCACCATATGCTTTCATCTCTGATAGGATATATGGTAAAAACAGAATGAACGAGGATAACCAAATTTTCAGCCTAAGCATCTTATCAAATATAGTACTCTTAAAGAGATGGGGAAGCCTGAGATTGAGTGAGCATTAGAGTGCTAGGGAAATCAAGAATTCTGCTTTGGACGTGACCTGTTTGATGAGAGACATCTTAGACGTCCAAGTGGAGATGGCATATAGGCGACTGGTTAACCTGGAGAATTCCCCAACTCAAAATATTTGTTATCAGGTTAAAGCATGCAACTCACTTTATTTTCTGGACATCAGTTATCTCTCAGTGATCAGCAAGTTGGTATATCGTCTGGCAATTTTTCTAATAGTCTCAATCTAATAGCATGTATATTTCAAGATGGCTGCTCTCCTTGTTGGCTATTCAAATATTGAAACAGTCATTCAGAAACAGTGATAAATTATAATTGTAATTACTTTTTCCCAAGGCCAACATTTTGAGAGTTTTCACATGTCCTTTCAATATGATAAAAGCTCTTCATTAGTGCAGTGATTAAACAAATAGTTATTAGATCAAGAGAGAAGAGACGATATCTATTAATTTTTAAATCACAGACAGATAGAGGTAACATATATACCTACTTGTAAGCAGGTGGTTCTGAAATCTCCATGAAGAGATACTGGACCTGGATTCTAGAGGAATGTGATCATAATTAATCCAAAAGGAGATTGTACTGCTAAGGTGCCATCTACATGTTACTTTCAGCCGTAAGCCGGAAACAGCTTCACTTGAGCAGTAACTTCCTTTATGAATAGAGACCCCAAGAAAATCCCCCGTAAAGCAAACTGCCGTCCTGACTGAAAGATCTTGGGATGGAAAAAGGGTTGAGCTTTAATCTGAACAATCACCATAAGTGGTCCTTTGCGTTCCTAGGAAGCAGGCCCTATGTCAAGCCTTTCTGTTTCTATCTCAAGCCTGCTCTGGACAAAGGACCATAATCTGAGCTTGTCACATGAAATCCAGCCAATTCCATCCCACTTTGCAGGAGTCCAGATCCACTCTCACTGCCGACGCCTTTGGATTCACAGAGTGACAGTCAGCCCGGCTGTTACCGACGCCCAACACATGGCAGACCTGAAAATAAATGTTGTGAAAAAGGCCACAGGGCCATAATAGAGTTGTTATTAGAGCTGAGCTGAGTGCTGCGAAATGACTGAACATCCACTATCCAGAGAGGAACAGAAATTTCAGAGACTGTTTGGGGGTAGACAGCTCATGGAGCTGGCTGGCTCCAACTTGCATTTTTTCGGCAACAGACACACAGAAGCGGAAAAAGCAGAATGTGTGTTCAAATGCCTTTTTAAAAAATAATAAATCCAAACTCTGGTTTCCCATCAGCAAAGGGTGCAGAAGAAATGATGTGAAATGCTTTTCTGTTGCACCCTGCCTTTCTGATAAAGAACGGAGAGTTTATACTCCGAAATTGGAGTTCCTGGTGAGGGATGGATGTTGCCTCGGACGCTCTGGCAAAGGGAGAGGGAGAAATAGTGTGTGTCCAAAACTTTAGGACTCTGATTCTGCTAAAAAAAAAAAAAAATCACTATATCTCTATTCTATTCTTTCTTTTTAAGTGTTAATTTTGAAAGGAAGGTGTGGGTTGAAGTTTTTCTTGAAGATTGACTATGCTTTATCAAATGATGCAAAACGTTTTTAGCCAAAGCTTCCAGAGGCCTCTTCATAATAGCTTTTTGAATTCAGCATAATTTGCCCATGGAATGTAGATGGGTTCTGCTGCTACTCCTATTTGTAATTCAGGATCCAGGTTTCAAAATAAACTAAAGCTATATTCGTCACAAGCACACATTTTACTGGACTTCTACCCGAGTGTCTGATTGACCCACAAGTTTTGAAAAGTTAATTTTCTGACCATTCCTCCGGTGTCATTCTTAATTCTGCCACCTTGACATTGTGTTGACTCCTTCAGGAAGCAGTGTTCAGAAGAGGGAAGATGTGTCAACAGGCAGTGTTGTGGGTGAACGCACTACTCTGAAGGCATTAAACTTTTATGGATGGGTTTATGTATTATACATGTACAAGTCAGCAAGGCGGTATTAGAAATAATTCGCAGCAGCAATAAATTAATGCTGTGTTATTAACACTTATTTACATGTTCAACAAATGGCTCCAATTTGGTGGCCAAAATCTCCCTCATTACCAGCTACCAGACACCACCCTGACCTGGTGTCCAAGCCTCACCCAGCTGAAGCTGTGATCTGCCCTTTTCGGCTAGGAAAAGAATCTCAATTTGCATAAAGATTCTCAGCCTTCTAAATTTTCTTTGTTTCTGTGTGGAATTGTAAAGGTTGAGTGGTGAGGGCTTAAAGAATCCTCTTAAATAATTAACTGGAGTAAACAAAGTAACATCTTGAAGAGTGAGTTTTTTTCCCTCCCTTTGGAGGAAAAATCACAAATTCCTTAAGATAATAAATTAGATAGAAAGGGGCAGGCATTTTCTCTTTCTCTCTCTCTTTTTTTTTTTTTAAACAACAGAAATTTATATTCTCACAGTTCTAGAGGCTAAGAGTCCAAGATCAAGGTGTCGGGAAGGTTGCTTCCTTCTGAGGCCCCGCTCCTTGGCTGGTAGATGTCTCCTCTCTGTTTTCATATGGTCTTTTCTCTGTACACGTCTATGCCCTAATCTCTTCTACTAAGGGCACCCCATTTTAGCTTGATGACTTCCTCGGAGACACTTTCGCCAAATACAGTCACATTCTGATGTGCTGGGGGTTAGGACTTCAGCATATGAATTGGGGGGGCACACAATCCAGCGCTTAACATGATGCTGTAACACACTGTAGAATTCGTTCACATCTTGGCTCCCTCACTAGGTGAGGGTGTGAAGTCCCCGAGGGCAGAAACTCTAGGTCTTTCTCCTGTGTCCATCAAAGAGTGGAGCAGGACAGCGTGGCTGAGTGAATGAAGGAGAAGCACAGAGGAGGTGCTGCCCACGCTCAGGAAGGAGGTGTGGTTGCTGCACCAAGCCCCTCGGTCTCCAGAGACTCTAGAAGGTTCTCAGAGTCAACAGTGCTGGGGAGCACGGTGGGAGGGCAAGCTTCACAGTTAGACCTATAGCTTGAGTAGCTTGTGTTGGACTGCTTTATTCTTTAATCTTAAATTGAGGTAGAATTGGTATATGACATTCTATCAGTTTCAGGTGTACAACATAATAATTCAATATTTGTATGCACTACGAAGAGATCACCACACTAAGTCTCGTCCACATCCGTCACCACATAATTGACCCCCTTCACATATTTTGCCCATGCCTGCACCTCCCTTCTCCTCTGATCACCACCAGTCTAGTCTCTGTATCTGTGAGTTTTGTTTTGTTTTGTTTCATTTGTTTGTTTGTTCCCCATGTAAGTGAAATCATACAGAATTTGTCTTTCTCTGATTTATTTCTCTAAGGGTAATACCTTCAAGGTCCATCCTTGTTGTAAATGGCAAGGTTTCCTTCTTTTATATGGTTGACTAGTACTATACCAAAATATACCACATCTTTATCCACTCATCCATTGATGCACACTTAGGTTGTTTCTAAATCTTGGTTACTGTAAATAATGCTGCAATTAATATAAGGGTGCTTTTATGTTTTGGAGTTAGTGTTTTCATTTTCTTCAGATAAATTCACAGAAGTAGAATAGTAGAATCATATGGTAGTTCTACTTTTAGCTTTTTGAGGAGCCTCCCCATACTGTTTTCCATAGTGGCTTCACCCATTCACACTCCCACCAACAGTATATGAAGATTCTCTTTTATTCACATCTTCTCCATCACTTGTCTTTTTGATAGTATCAATTCTGACAGGTGTGAGGTGATACAGGGATTTGAATTTGCATTTTCCTGATAATTAATGATGTTGAACATCTTTTCATGTGCCTGTTGACCATCTATATGACTTCTTTGGAAATGTATCTATCTAGATCCTCTGCCCATTTTTTAGATCTGGTTGTTTGATTTTATTTATTTATTTTGCTTTCAAGTTGTTTGAATTCTGTAAATATTTTGGATATTAACCACTTGTCAGATACATGACTCACAAATATTTTCTCCCATCCAGTAGGTTGCCTTTTCAGTTTGTTGATGGTTTCCCTTGCTGTGCAGAAGCTTTTTAATTTGATGCAGTCTTACTTACTTATTTTTGCTTTTGTTGTCTTTGTTTTTGGACCCCTGTCCAAAAATTCAAAGTCAAGACCAGCATCAAGGAGCTTACCCCCTGTGTTTCTTCCTAGGAGTTTTATGGCTTCAGGTCTTACATTCAAGTCTTTGATCCACTTAGAGTTAACTTTTGTGCATCATGTAAGATAGCCGTCTCGTTTCATTCTTTTACATGTGACTGTCCAGTCTTCCCAACACTATAAATACATTGATAAGACTGTCCTTTTCCCACTTGCATATTCTCGGGTCCTTTGTGGTAAATCAATTGACCATATATGTATGGTTTTATTTCTAAGCTCTCTTTCTGTTCCATTAATCTATGTGTCTGTTTTTATGCTCATACCATACTGTTTTGATTACTGTAGATTTGTAGTATAGTTTGAAATCAGGGAGCGTGACCCCTCCAGCTTTGTTCTTCTTTCTCAAGGTTGTTTTGGCTATTTGCGGTCTTTTGTGGTTCTATTCAAAGTTTAGAATTATTTTTCTAGCCAAATTTTAGAATTATTTTTTCTGGCCAATTCAGTGAGATAATGGACTTACCACAAAGTGGTGGGAGATGGCTTTGAGAATTCTTATTATCACAATGTAAACCTGGTTTACTATTTATTTTTCCCAAGTATCAGTAAAGTGCTCTTTAAATGAATATTTGAATCTTGCTACTTAACTCCTCCTGTCCCTCTGATAGCAGAGGCCACAGGAGTGAGAATGAGGACTCTATAAAGAAGTGAGAGAGGCTCATCGAGTTAAGCCAGGGTCCCCAAACTTCCTTAACAGAGAACTCTGTTAATGTCACAAAGGTGTTGACAGGAGCTTCCGGTGGGAAGGAGGCAGGGGAGGGGGAACAGTGTAGAAAGGCAGCTGCTCCATTCCTCCCTCCCTAACACAGTCTCTGTAATCAGCTGGGAGGGAAGGCCACGTCAGGGGGGAACAGGACCTTGGGGGTGTGCTTTGGTAAGTGGCTTAGAACTCAGTAGGGTTTTCATGACCCGCTGGTTTAAGAACTCTGAACAAAGCCCTTTAACTTCTTTTCTATGCATCACCACACAAAAATATAGGTTTTGTTTTCTGGCTAAAATGTGATTCAAGGGACACATGATATGATTTTTTTTTAAAGTAATATGTTCTGGAAGTCTTTATTTCCTTTTAAGCAACTGGATCGTCCCCAAAGTTGCAACATTAACATGGGTGGGAAAATGTATGTATGTAATTTTTTGTATAAAATCTCTGCCTCCCGATCAGTTTCCACATTGCCTGCACATTTATATCGGATCTCAGAAGCCCACTGAAAATTAGCAAGAGAAGAAGTGTGAAAAGACAGAAATAGTACCCAATCCTTGCAGAATGTCTCATTTAGTAGAGTGGGGAACCGGAGAAGAAATCATAGTACTACTTTTTTTTTTTCAGGGTAGCCCATTACTTTTTCAAATTATTTTCCACCTTTCATTTAGTTGTGACCTCGCAGCTGTTTTTGACAGATGGACAAAGAGACAGGGAGTGGCCAGTCAAGTGACACCCAAGCCAGGCTTCCTAGAGTGACCGCAGCCCAGGTGCAGTCCTTGCTGTTTGCTGCCAAATCCCCCTGCTTTCCTCACAATGAATGCAAGTAACCGTTGGCATCTCTGAATAGCCAGCACATTCCTCACTCTGGCTTTGGGACCGACTTCAGGAGCCCGGAAAAGCTGCAGGCAGAAGTCCTGAATTCCAGGTCCCATTGGCACCGCAGCAGTGAGAAAGGGGACCGTGAGCAGGGTGAGGACCATGTGCAGAGGTGGGACCCCAAGAGGGTGCACCTGCTAAAGGGCAGTGCTGTGCTGAAGCCAGCTCGTGGGCCCCCAGGGCTGATAGCACACATCTCTCCCCAATCCCCCATCAGTGTCCTCACCCTGGGTAGGTTGAAATCAACCATTTATACACTGAAAAGTGGCAAACACTACACAGTTGGGCTTCCACCCCTCCCCAAGCCCAGAGAGTTTGTTATTAAACATTGACCTGCGCACTCCTGCCCGAGAGCATTCAAATTCGATGTTAAAAAATTGAAGTGTAGTTGACCCACCATGTTGTAACAGTTTCAGGTGTACAGCAAAGTGATTCAGTCATACATACATACATATATTCTTTTTCAGATTCTTTTCCATTATAGGTTATTACAAGATACTGAATATAGGTCCCTGTGCTCTACAGTAGGTCCCTGTTGTTTATCTATTTTATATATAGTAGTTAGTATCTGCTAATCCCAAGCTCCTAGTTTATCCCTCCCACCCCTCTTTCCCCTTTGGTAACCATGAAGTTTGTTTTCTATGTCTGTGAGCCTGCTTCTGTTTTGTAAATAAGTTCATTTGTATCTTTATTTTCAATTCCACGTATAAGTGATATCATGTGATATTTGTCTTTGTCTGACTTACTTCACTTAGTATAATAATCTCTAGGTCCATCCATGTTGCTGCAAATGGCATTATTTCATTCTGTTTTATGGCTGAGTCGTATTCCATTGTATAAATATACCACAACTTCTTTATCCAATCATCTGTCCATGGACATTTAGGTTGCTTCCATGTCTTGGCTATTGTAAATAGTGCTGCTATGAACATTGGGGTGCAGGTGTCTTTTTTAATCAAGAGTTTTTTCTCTGTATATATACACAGGAGTGGGATTGCTAGATCATATGGTAACTCTGTTTTTAGTTTTTAAAGGAAATCTCCATACTGTTTTATGTAGTGACTGCACCAAATTACATCCCCACCAGCAATATAGGAGGATTCCCTTTTTTCAAATTCAATTTTTATTAATGGTGGATGAGCCAAATAAAACCTATTTGCTCCCAAATCCAGCCCCGAGTTTGAGACCCCTGTTCTAGGGGTTAGGCTGCCTTTGGCTTGGTGCTGGATTTGAATCCTAGCCAGTCTCCATCTTTCTTTTTCTCTCTTCTTTCTCTCCCCTCCCCTCCCTCTCTGACTTCTGAAGGAGAAGAGCAAAGAGGTGGACCTACAAAATTATTACAGAGGAAACAAGATGGAGGAAAAACCACAACTTGCCAACAGGTGTCTGAATAACACCAGGCTCAGAGTTCCCTTTGCTGCATTGAAACCCCTCAGCCCACCTCTATTGGTAACACCTGCAAAATTGTTCAATAAAACAATCCCGCAAGCCCTGTTCCGCCTCTCAAATGTGTAGTCTGTTACATGCCTTGTCAACGAGGCAGCAGATAATTCATTTCAAAGGCCATGTGAAGTGCTCATGAGTAACAAATTAAGATTTAGTTCAAACATTCTTGATGGGGTCTTGGTGCGCTCACCAGCTTTATGGATCTGTTTCATGGGAATGCACTTTGCAAAGTTGCATTTGTGAGTTGTTTATTCAGTGAATATAGGTATCCATTATATTTTTGTCATTGTTGCAGACATGAATGGAAGGAAAGAAAATAATCACTGAGAAGAGCTATTTCAGATTTCTGCAAGTTGAAGTATTCTGTTAAAAAAATTTGTAATAATGTGTTCAGCATGAGACACTTTGTCTATAAAATAATCGTAAGTAGCACTATTTTTTTTCCTTCTCATGAAAGGATTTTCAGCCAACAATTGGGAAAGCGTGATAAATAAAACCCATGCACTGTCCACAAGCAGGTTCTTAAACTGTGGGTTCTTACACTTGGGGTCCACGGATCCCAAGAGGGTCATGGATAGAATGTAGGATGTCTGTGAATTTGAATGTGAAAACAACTGCAACATTACCTTCACTCACCTCCAACTGAAATTGAGCAAATCCTTCAATTACAAATATAGGTGACAACCTATACTACTATTAGCAGTACCTGTCTCTTCATCACCAAAAGAAATCACACACATTTTCCTATCGAATTACAATTGTTGCAGATATCTGAAAACATTGTTTATACTCATCACTTCTTCAAAATTATAGTAATAATTAGATCTGCTAGATTTTGTTTTATAAAAGCACATATATTATTACACTACACATTTGACTTTACATATTTTGATAACTATAACTTCATATAACTGGTTTCCTTTGTAATCTCTAAGGATCTTGTTTTATGCCTTTAAAAATATTAACCTGAGAAAGGGTTCACAGTCTTTACCAGATTGCCAAAGGGATAGGAAACATGGCATCAAAAAACTCAAGAACCTCTGTTCTAAAATTGGTCCCACATTTCATTTTTAATTCATTCGACAATCAACAACATTAAAGCACCTTTAATAGGCCCTGCAATGTTCTAAGCACTAGGGCTCTAAGAGCAAACAAGACAAAATTCCTACTCTCAAGAACCTTAAATTCTAGACAGGCAACCTAAGTTATTTTTCCAAGTAGAGTAATTCCTTAAACACTCAGTCTCAAAGCAACAATAGAAATTCACAAATCACATAGAGCCTTGCTACTCCAAGTTTGGTGCATGAGGCAGCAACCCTGGCGTTACCTGGGAATTTGTTAGAAATGCGGAATTTCAGGCCCCATCTCAGAATATGCATTGTAATAATATCCCAGGGAATTACAACTTTTGAGAAGTGCTGGCTTAGTTTTCAGACCCCATCCTTACTACTGCCGTCTTCCCATCTGGCCTGAGCATCTAAAATAGTGATGAAAGCCACAAGGCATGAGGAGGGCACTGATAAACTTAGGGCTTGAGCAAATTGATTTTTCCAAGATTCATGAAAGAAAAAGGGGCGGGGGTGGGTGGGTGCGGAACTCCTGAGAATTCTATTTCTAACAGCACAGAAGAGTAAAAATTCCGGCTGGGAAAAAAGTCATGACTGAAAATTTTCTCACAGTTTCTTATGTTTAATTTGGTCATTCCTCATCTCGTGAAGAGTCACCTCAATGGAGGGAAATTGGCTACACCGTTCTTCCACTCCAAGCACTATTCATAGATTTCTATTCTCAACCATGATATTTATATGCTGCCTAAAAGGAGGTTTTACAGTTATTTAGAATCATGCAGCACCAACAGAGAACTTCTTTAATTTTGATCTGAAGATCAAAACACATTTGAATTTCCTAATATAATATTTGGGGAGAACACCAACCTGTGAAGATTGAAAGGAGAAAAACAATACATAAGACAAGATCATAGAACCCAGTGGTTGCTTAAGAACTGAAAACCGAGTTCTCTGTGTGAACTTTTGAAATTATATACAAACTGTAATAATGTGGTTTGATAACTAAATCTTACTAGTCTGGGAGCAGTGTTTTCTGCTCACTGCAGTCTCTGACCCTGTCTTTATTTAAAATTCTGGGTTTTTCATCACAAATTTTTGGCATTAATTTCTACTTTTTTAATTTTGTATTAAAATATGATTTATCTTCATTACAGAGTTTTGGGGAATGCCTTAAATAGTGCACCCAAGGTTCTGCCCCAACCCTACAGGACATACAATGTCAGAGGTGAGGAAGTCATTAGAATAAATTTCAGAAATAAAAAGGACTCATTTTCCCCCAAGCAATTGTCTTTATTCTTTCAATATCAATTGTATTAGAATAATTTTTAAAACAATCAGTCGTATCGCATTCATACATCACTCAGAAGTATAATTAAGAGTATTGTTTTCAGCACATTTTACAGTCAAGAAACTCTTCCATTTAATTAATAGGTAAACTGAGGCTTGGACCATTAACTTGTAGATGGGTGGATTCTCTAAGCTGCTCCCGAGTAAAATGTTTACCAAAAGATAACCCCACTGTAATGTAAGAAGCAGAGTTTTATGTTTGAACATTGTGTGAAATGCTATTGTCATCAAAGTTAATCACCAAGAAAGCTAAGGCTAATAAATGGCTTAGATGAATTGGAAAATTTGATCTTTACTTGGATTTAAATTAATGAAATTATACGGTATCAGAGATAGCACCTCGCTGGGGCATTTAATGTTAACAACTTTCATAATAGTCTCAAAGGGCATTGTTAAGAGGAACTCTGAATTGCCTGATGAAAAATTGCATTGTACCAGTATTTTTGCAAACATAATGGAACGTCCAATAAATAGAAGAGGGTACAGGAAAATAAAGTTAAACCTTGTCATCACATAAAGCACACATAATCCCAAACATCTCCAACGGCACACGACTGAATAAAAATAGTCTGGTGCCACATCAAATAATTCCTTGACAGACAAGAAGTAAGCAAATACAACACTGTGACCAAACCCTCTACTGGCTGATGTATTCAGCTCTTTTGGTTGCAAGAAGCAGAGCTCAACTCAAGCCGGTTTAGGTTAAGGGAGGATTATTTTATGGCTGAATAGGGAGTAGAAAGAAGGACAGGACAGAATGGAAATGTGGCTGGTTCTCACTGAGATGAGTGATAGGTGTGAAACAAACACTGGATTTCAAAAAGTCAGTATAAAAAAAAAAGGTAAAATATTTCATGTTTATATTTATAGCACATTGATATGATCGCATTTTAGATTGACTGGCTTAAATAAAATATATTCTTCAAATTAATTTCACCTGTTTCTTCTAACTTTTCTTAATGGGACGACTTGAAAATGTAACACTGCACGTGCGGCTCACATTCTATTTCTATTCACAGCACAGCTCTAGAGAGGATGGCATTGAGGTGCAGGTCAGGGAAGGGGATTCTCATCCTACGAAACAGGAGGGCAGCAGGAGCTGAGCGTGAAGGAGTTTCAAAGGGAGGACGAGCCTAACGAGACAACACTTAACTGCAGACTCACTAACGAGTAAGAAAAGCCTGGAAGGAAAGAGACCTCCTAGGTCCCGCGAGCCTTCGCCAGAAGGCGCCATCTTCTCTTCCCTCCCAGTGCATCTCCCTTCCTCCCTCCTTTTCTATCTTCCTTTCCTTCTCTTTTCTCCTCCTTCTGTCTTCCTTTCCTATCTTTTTTTTTTTTAACTAAACAAGAAGAAATCTTGATTATCCTGAATGCATCAAACAAGAAAGCAAGTGGTGATTAACCCCTTCCCGTATCATGCTTTCCGCTCTACACGGGAAACAAGCTCAACTTACAAAGCAAGCATGGGGTTGAGAGAAAACCCGAAGAGGAACTCCTCAGGGCCTCCTAGCAATGGTCCCAGTGTCTTGCTTGCCCCGGAGCCCCTGCCGCCCTGCCTGCCCTGGCGGCCCCTGCTGATCCGTCAGCCCCAAGGAGTTCGAGGTGATTCCCCAAGGTTTGCGGAGCCCGTCCTTTATGGGCATGTCGGACAGATTGTGTTTGTAACATTTAATGCCCACAATAACAATAATAAAACATGCTGGTGCGGGCTCTCTGTGTAAACACTTTCTTCTGAAGATAGAGTCAGTGAAATGTTTTAGGGACTTTGACATTTATGGCTGTATTTATCTTTTTTTTTTTTGGATCGCTTCCCCAGAGTCACATGTTTGTGTATTTTAAATTCTCTGGAGAAACAAAAATGTTTAAACATAGTATAATGATGTGATACGTGTTTTACGAGCCCCTGCTCACCATCTAGGCATGAGGCAAGAGAGTTGGATGGTGAACCCTGAGAGGGGCTTCTGTCAATGTCGAACTTTCTAGAAAGAGGAAGAGGAGGTGTATATCACCTCTGAAAGAGACTTCTTTTGCTTGAAACTGGACTACCTTAAAAGCTGAAAACTCAACACTTACTCAGTTGGATCTGTGCATTGAGGAGAATTCTTGGGGCAGATACGTGCCCTATTTGTGCTTTCTAAGAAGATGAAGAAGACCTAGGAATTTTGTCGCCACTCTAGACTCACACATTAAATGAATTTACCTACTATTTAATTTTTGAAATTTCCTGGTGCACAGCACCCAAGATATATCCATATGGCCGCAGAAACAAACCCTTTATTTTTAGCCAAAGCAAAGCAGTTAAGCTTTACTAAACACTTCATTTGGTATATACCAAGTATCTTACACGTGCTCATTTATTAAACAGTCATGACAAGTCTAAATAGCAAGTGACCAAGATGGTATTCAGACCAAGGGATGTCTCCTACCTAAAACTGTTCCTACTCCAATATGCCATCCTGGAGTGAGGGGACATGGACATTTAAAAACATGTCTTCAAATTTTTTGACATGCTTCCTAAAGTGAATATTCCACTTGAATCTGGAACAACCTGAGAGCTCGGCTGGCCACTAGAGAATGGCAGAAGAGATTGTTGGCCTCAGAGGCTAGGCCAAGGTAGAAGGCCACTCAGTGTCCACCCCCTTAATTTGAGACAGTCATCTCTGGAGTCCTGAGCTGTTACATAAGAAGCGTGAGGCGGTCACGTTGTGAGGAAGCTCAGACCATGGTTTTGGAGGATTTCTTACACAGCAAGTACAGAAGAGTTTAAGTTTAGCTGAGGGTTAAGGGTCTAATTAATATGAAGCCTTATTTCATATTATTGATGAATTTTTAAAAGACCAATTCTCATGCAGGCTCCATTTAAAAAATTTTAAACACGAGTAATAGTTATGGTTAATACAATATACCTGACTTTGTTCTAGGGACTTTTATATGTAGTGATGCACAAAATCTTCACAATACTCATGAAGCCACCAGTGGTTGTAATTACTTCTAATTTCACGTAGAAAGAAACCAAGGCACAGAGAGGCAAAGTGTTTGTAAGGTCAGTCAGCTATTAAATGGGAGAGCCAGGATTTGAACTAGGGTGTTCCTGCTCCAGATTCTGTGTTTAAAACTACCTCCTTTAGTGTCATGAATACATTCTCAAATCAAAAAAGATTACTATTTGAACAAAATATGAACAAGAAATAAACATTTTCCCTCTCTGGTGATTTTACAGTAAGACCACAAATTCTTTACAACTCTTCCCGTTGAGAGGTGGGGCCTGTATCCTTAAATTCTATTGTGAATGCGTCAACCAACAGAACGCAGCAGAAGTGATGCTGTGTGCCTGCAAAGTGATGCTGTGTGCCTTAATAGGTCTTACACCTTCACTTTGTTCATTGGAGTATTTGTTCTTGGAGTCCAGAGTCACCACATAAGAAGTCTGACTATCCTGAAGCCACCATGCTGCGCAGAAGTCACTTCAGTCTACAGTCCCAGCTGAGCATCCTTTAGCAACCCAAACCTGGGCACCGACACTTGAGTGAGAATCTCCAGACCATGCAGCCCAGTGCTCTGAAATACTCTCAGCCCTTTCAGTCTGCCCAGCTGAGGCTTCAAATATCATCGCACGGACACAACCGATCTCTGTTGTGTTCTGTCTAAATCTGTGATCCATAGAATCAGAGAGAATGATAAGAATCGCTATTGTTTTATGTCCCTGAATGTGAGTGGTTGGTTACGCAGAAAGGGTAACTGAGATGCCCTCATTCACCAACAACTCCTGAACTCGACGCCTAGAAGTCAGCACTAAAAATGTTTGCAGCTGCATTTTCAGTCCCTTTTCTCTACTTTTAAACACAGGTTCATATTCAGTTTTGAATATTAATAGAATCATTATATTTAAGTGGTTCACACACTTGCTTTTTTTTCACACTCATTTATTTGAGAGGTTTTTAACTGAGAACCTACATGCCAAGCATCATTTAAGATGATGAGGATTCAGGATGAACAAAACAAAGTCCTAAAGTGGATGGAGGCTATGTTTAGGTAACACTGTCCTGATTTGTATGTTCATATGTACAGGTCTACATAGTTCCTTTTCTCTGCCCATGTAGTATTCATTTTTATCTGCCCAATTAGGTTATATAGTACTAGAGGTGGCTCATATTGTCAGATACATACAGTGTGTCCCATATTTGGCTATCGCAAGCAATATACAAGTATAGTTGTATATTTTCTCTTTTTTTGTCAGGGAGGTAATTGGGTTTATTTACTTATTTATTAATTTTCTTTTTATTTGATGGAGGTACTGGGGGTTGAGCCCAGGACCTTGTGCATGCTAGGCATGCGTTCTACCACCGAGCTGTACCCTCCCTACTATATTTTCTCCTACTAGAAAGCCCAAGAAATATAATTGGGAAGCATTGCATTTTAAATTCTGACACTGCCAAACTGGCTCCACCAGTGTATACTCCCACCAACAGCACATGAAAACGCCTGTTCCCTGATCTTCACCAACACTCGAGTCGATGTACTGGGAGCAAAACTGTCTTATTTGAACTCACATTTTCCCCAATTATTAATGAGGTTACATCTTTAGGGGCTAATTATAATTCTTTTTCAGTGAACTGTTTATTCTTTTCCTTCACTCATATAAATAATTGGTTGTTTGTCTTCCCTAACTATTTAAAGGTGCTCCTACTTGAGTCTAATTATGAATCCTCTATTAATATGGAACAAAGAACAGTTTATTTGAGTCTAAACATGCTTGTAAGCTCCATTTTGCTTTTTATCATACAGAAGATTTTGATTTTTATGTGGGCAAATGTGTCCATCTGTTATTTCATATCTTTTGGATTTTATATCTTGCTTATTATGAAGGCCTCTCTATGCCAAAGTTATGTAAACACTGTGTTTGTCCTCTATATTTAAAAACGTTTTTTTTAGACATCCCATTTTTTTTTAATGCATATGGAGTTTTCTTTTAGTGACTGGGGTGTGGCAGGCCCCATATTTCCTTTTCTTTTTGGTCTATTGATTGATACTCAGTTCCTGACTAATATTACACTCTTGTAGTTATTATAAATTATAGTTTATTTTCATGCTTGGCAAGGAAAGTTGTCCCTTACTGGTAAATCCTCTTTAAAAAAAATATCTTGGCTTTTCTTTTCTTTTCTCTTCCAAACTTTGGTAGTGTGGCTTATTGAGTTCCTTTCAAAAAAAAAAAGCTATAGGATTTTTGATTGAGATTTAATTGAATTTATAGAAAAGTTATGGAGAAGTGATACTTTACAACCCAGAAACATGGTCATTTCTTCATTTATTCAAGTTTTCCATGAAGTTTTATAAGGTTATTTTTTTCATCTACATCTTGGCGTAGTTCTATTTCATTCCTAAAAACTTAATTATTTTGTTACAATTGTGAAAGGGAGTTATTAAAGTTTTATTTAGTTATTGCTAGGACATGGAAAAAGCAGCTTTCTACCTGGTGATCTTCCTAATTTTTTTATTTCAGTGTCGTTGCTGTACAATATTATATGGTTACATGTGTACAATATACTGATGCCCAATTTTTAAAGGTTATAGTCCATTTATAGTTGTTGTAAAATATTGGCTATCTACATGGTGATCTTGGAGTCAGTCTCTTTACTTATCATTTGGACCTCTCGTCTGTGAACAATAACTGTTTTGATACTTTGTCTGCCCCCAAATTTGTCATTCTTATTTTTTTCTTCATTGACTCACGAAGACGTCCAGCAAAGTTTTGACAAGTTGAGATTATCATCAGCTGACTTTTCTTGCTCCTGAATGTTGTATTACCAAGTATGACACTTGCTGTGTGTTTCTGGTAGAAAACTTTAGCAAGAGAAAGCAGCTCATTCTATTTCTACCTCAGCGTTTGAAGGAAGGTGGACATTGAATTCTATCAAATTTTGGGGGGGACATCTATTAAGATATTATGTGGATTTTCTCCTTTAATCCATTAATATAGCAAAATAAAAGATCACATAATGTTCATTCAGTCAACACATATTTATTGAACACCTATTATATGCCAAGAACTATAATAAATGCCAGGAATACAAACAAGAACAAACAGGCAAGTTTTCTGCCCTGAAGCTGAGCAATCTATGCATGCTTAGGATAAACCCTATTTGCTCTAGGTGTGTTACTCTCTTAGCTTGCTTCTGGACATGATTTGGTATTGTTTTGCTGGGGATGTTTTGCATCTGTGTTCCTGAGTGGAACTAGGTTGTGTTGCTCTGGGCCCCATTCAAAACTGACAGCTTTACAAGTTCTCAGTAAACAAACTGGAGCAAAGTATAGTGTTTCTCTCTATTTATTCGTCTTCTTTTAAATCCATAATGAATTTTGTAGTTTCCTTCCTGTGGGTCTTAAACATTTCTTATTAAATATATTCCTAGATAATTTATTCATTTCATTATGAGTGAGATGCTTAAATCAACTCTTCTAATTATGTATTGCTTGTATATATAAAACCGATTGATTTTTGTTTATTTGGTTTATGATTGATCGCTTAGATAGAAATTTCTCAAAAGGCTATTAGTTTTTTTAACTGCTTTCCCCCTCCACCCGGTTTTGAGACTTCAGGATAGACTGTCATAATATCAGAAAATAGTAATATTTTCCCCTTCCTCTTGAATAATTAAACATTTTTTCCCCTCGGCTAGATTTTATTTTATGGGTTAGAAATGCAGAATAATGTTAAATAATTGTACAATAAAGAACATCTTAATATTTTTTTTCTTCTTTTACAGTGAATGTTTATAGAGTTTTATTGTTAGGTATGATATATTGAGATAAATACTTTGTACCAACTTGAGAAAGAAGATTTCATTTACTAAAAATCGATGTTGCATTTTTTTTTTCCAAAATAGTTTTTGGCATATTTTGGGATAATCACTTTATTTTTCTTCTGTGACATATTGATGTGAAAAATTATATTAATGAATTCATAATATTGAATTATCTGTGCATTCTTGAAAGAAAACCTGCTGGGGGTTTGTTTTCATTATTTCATAAACAGCTGGATAAATGCAGTGCTGAATTTCAGATTTTGGCATCTAAATTTAAATATTTGTGAGATTAATTTGTCATTTTCTCTTTAGTGTTAGTTTTATTAATTTTTGGTGTTAGAGTTTTGCCAGTGCTTGAACTGGGTTTTTTCCCCACATATTTTAATGCCCTTGAGGAGTTAATAAGTCAGAAAATTATTTGTTCTTTAAAATCTGAAATACTTTTTCTTTAAATCCTCTGAATAGGTAAATATTTACATTTGTTTTTCGGTTTCCTCTTAAGAATGCTTTCTGCTTCTTTAGCAGTTAATATTCATATTTGATATGAATAAGAATGATTTATTATATCAATATTTTGAAACGTTTTCATGTCTAAGATGACACCTCCTTTCTTTTCCTTAATTTTTCCCTCATCTCTTATTTTTTCTTTGATTAGAATAAATAGAGGTTTGTATATTTTATTCTTTTTGTTCTATTTATTGTCTGCTTTTTTCAAAAGGACCATTTGGATTTATTTTTCTATTCTTTCCCTTTTTGTTTACTAAATTTTAATTTCTGCTTTTATCTGTAATAATTTCTTCTTTTTTCCCCCTTAGTCATGCTTTGTTTTGCTCTTAGCTTCTCAAGTTAATGACTCAATTCATTTGTTCCTTTTGTTATTTAAACATAGAAGTATGGGTTGTTGTTTTTTTTTTTTCCCCAATTATGGATTTGAATTTGTTGTGTGCTTATAATGATAATTTTCTAAGTATTTTGTAATTACACTTTTACTCTCCTGTTTGACCCAGAGTTATATAGAAGAATACTGTTTTGTAATTTCAAAAACTTGGGAAAAATTTTAATAAATTACTCTTGTTCAATACTAATTTGTTGCATTTTGATCAAAGAATATGGTCTATATAGATTTGTTTTTTAGAAAATTCTGATGTTTTCTTTGTGATCAAATATATATAAAAATTTAAGTGCTTTCCAAATATTTAAAAAGAGAATATATCTTCTATTTGATGTTATTAAATTTCCATATGTATTTTCAAACTGACTGAATTGGTGATATTATCAGATACTCTATTTCTTTGTAATTGTCTACTTTAACTCTTAAGAACAGAAAAATGCTTCATTTTCTTACTATGCAATTCATTTTAGTCAATTCCTCTTTCTAATTCTAACAGTTTTTGCTGTATGCTTATTATATACTCTGTGATTTGGCACATGGAAGTTGAATCCTGATACATTTTAATTTGGGATCTTCTTACCAACACTGAAAAAAACAAAGATTATCTATGAGACATTTAAATTTTTTTTTTGAAAATCTACTTCATCTTATATGATTGTAATTCCAACTGTTTAGTAGGGGGAGTATTTCTTATACATTTTAATATAATCATATACTTTTAATTTTCTTGTGTTAATCTTTCTTAGATATCATTGATAGACAACTATTGCTGATTATGACCTAATCTCTGCCACTTAATAGGATAAAGTCATTACACGTGTCATAAATTTCACGTTTGTGCTTTCTTAAATTGGTTTACATTTTGTTTCAGGCTCTTTGCTATTTCCTTTGGTATTTATCTTTGATGCTATTACACAAGTTTTCTTTTTTTTTCCTCTTATTTTTATCTTTTAGGATGTAAAAGTATAAAATATATCCTACTTTTAATTTTGGTTACCTTTAATTTAATCCTACTTTTAATGTAAAGGTTACCTTTAAAAAATCAAACAACTCTATTTCTGTGTCCACATTGGAGGGAAAGAATCAGTGCCTACCACTGTCCTCTAACTCAGGCTGCCATTCCTTCCTCAAGGTCTTCTCCACTACTTGGGGATTTAGACCCAACTTCTTACTTGCTAAATATTATTTTTTACATTCCTTATCTTCTCTTTCAAGGGTTAATAATGAAGCTTGCAATCGCTGTTGTAGCTACAGTATATTTGCAACAATATAGATTTGAATCCATATTAAAACTTTTCAGTACATACTACCATTCCTTTTAATAAAAATTTACCTTCCTTGTACAGGATGTTTTAAAAACTGGACTCATTGTATGATTGTCTGGAAAACACTGATTTTTCTTTTCATGAAGACAACTTGATTGATTTAGTTTTTGACACTTGGTATCAGAGAAGGATTTTTTAATTGACTTCAAATGTGAATGATGATGTGTCCAGATCTAACATTCTTAGATCTTAGTTCTTCCTCCAAACTGGGCCTCTGAAGATGTTGCTTTATTTACTTCTGATCCTGGCTTTTCTTTCTTTGTAGCAACTTGTTTATTGTTTTTGTTTGTTCATTTCGGTTTTTTCCTGTCTTCCAGGATTCTTTTTGAAAAACTAAAATTTCAAACTTCCATGAGAACTGGTCTCTTTATGTTAATGTTGCCTAATATTCATCAAGCCCATTTGATTTGAATAATTGCTCACCTCTTAAGTTCAGAAAGTTATTTTCTATAAACTGTAGACTCATTGCTGTATTTCTACTTGTTCAGGTATTTTGGGACTCTATAGTTTCTTCCTGTTGGATTTCCACTCTTTGCCCTCTGAATCTATCATCTCTTTTCTCAATATTTTTATCTCATTTTAATTTTCTTTTAATTTGGGAAGAGTGCTTCAGATTTGTCCTCTATATGACTGATTTCATTACAAGCATTGCCAATTAAGCCCTTTATTACTTCTAATGCATTTTCCGTTCTGATATTTCATACTCAGTTTTATAACATTTTTCCTTCTTTCATCTTACTCTATATTTTGGTTTCTTAACCAGCTTCCTTCTCTCCTCAATATATTTTCTTCTCTCCTTTTCATCTCCTGCTTCATGGGGTCCTTGAATGTTGTTTAGATCACAAAGCATATGCTGCTTAAAATTTATTCCCATTTCCTGCAGTAAATCTTTTTCAAAAGCATGCTCTTCCTCTGCCTCTCGAGTGCTATATTTTCATTTCTTAAAGTTACAAGATTTTTCATATGCCTCATAATGAGGTTTTATTTTGCCTGTTTATTCATCCCTGAATGATGACTATTTTATCTGGCCTGTTAATTCTCTGCAAAACAGTGAAGAGATTTCTCTTGGATCCCATCTCAGTTTACTTGGTTTTTGTTCTAATCCCCCTTTAGACCTTATGCTAGATGACATTCTACCCATTCAGTGATTAAACATGCTGATGGGAGAATTTCCTCTGACATTACGTGAGCCGAGGTCGTAACTTTCTCTGCGTATGGCAAAGCCATGTGCCAGGACCTCGATCTGGAATGACTGGACCCCGTTCCCTTGGCTACCACAAAGCAGGTTGAAAAGGAGCCTTTCGCCTTTGTGGAGAATCCCCCATTGCAAAGCCCAACTACTAGCCAAATGGTGCAGCCACAAGGGCTGGGCCGGGCCCCAAGCAGTGACTGCCCTTAGGTTCTCTGGACCTGCAAAGGAGACGTTCCCTGCTAGCCCTACAACCTGCCATGCCCTCCCACCGTGGACCCTAGGTTTCAGGGTATCATTAAATGCCTTCAAGATATCCACTGTTTTTCTCTCAAGGCTGTACCACTTTCTAGGTAAGTGAGTCCTCACGTCTTTCACAGACAGGGTCCCATGTGCACAAACCTCCTTGATGCTTCTGCGTGGGGAAAAGTGTTCCTCTCCAGCTTCCAACAGTGATGCAGGAGTTCCCGATTCTTGGGTTCCCTTTGACACTTTCTTTGGAATTGGGAAGGCTCCTGTGCTGACATTGCCATCTCTGCCTAGTTGCAAGCTGCCAATATCTAAATGGGTGGGATGTGTCTCAGAAGCAGTGGCAATCTCTGAGCTGGGCTTAGATTTTGGGTGCCAGTGCATATCCACGGGGCCAACCAGAACTGATGGGCTCCCATGGGGCTCTCAGAAGTGTTTTGCTGTCAGTCTCAGCCAGTCTCCTGGGTTACAGCCACATTGCAGTGATTCCTGATGCTGTTTCCAAGTTGGCCGGGTCTATACATATATCTGCACGTCTACCTTCGTTCTCACTTTTCTTTCTTTCCTTCCTTCCTTCCTTCCTTCCTTCCTTCCTTCCTTCCTTCCTTCCTTCCTTTCTTTCTTTCTTTTCTTCCTTTCTTTCTTTTTTAGTTTATTTTAATGATTGCATTTGCTTTATTCTTTTATGTTTGGTTTGTGGTTTTTGTTTTTTTTGTTTGTTTTTTTGTTTTTGTTTTTGTTTTTGTTTTTGGTGGAGAGGGGAGGTAATTAGGTTTTTCATTTATTTATTTTTAGCGGAAATACTGGGGATTGAACCCAGGACCTTGTGCATATGAAACACACTCTACCCCTGAGCTATGCCCTCCCTTCTCTCACTTTTCTTAAAGTCCAATTAAATATGAGTACCTATGAGCTGCCAGACTACTAGAGGATTGGCTTGATTTAGAAAACCCGTTGCCCAGTCCAGTCCTCTGGATAGAGGTCTGGCTCCAACCAGGTGGCCAGGATCCTGTCCTTTACCCAGCTAACCTCTACAACCCACGGCCGAAGTGGGTCAAGGGCCCCCTGTGTCAAGGGTCCTCTGGACACTACACCAATCTGTAGTCCTTGCTGTCGATATGCCAAGGCAAGGGGAGGAGTCTTTACCTGGGGAGCCCTCCACCTAACCCTCTAACCCTTGGCTGCTTTTTGATCTCAGACTGAATTCAGTATCCCTCACTGGCCCAGAAGTCAAGGCTTGGGGCCAACTGCCCAGTTATTTAGCCAGTTTTTGTCCACCCCAAAATTAAAAAAAAAAAAAAATTTATTTAACCTCATAAAATGGTATAACATGGATACAATTATAATCTCGAATTTAAAAATGAAGTACTTGAAGCCTAGAAATGGGTTTAAATAACTCAAGGTCACTCAGCTAGCAAGTGTCAGCATTACCACTTACTGGCCTGTCATCCTCCAAAACCCATGTTTTGAACTAGTATTTCAACAACCTCCTCGCTAGAGATATCCCCCCTAAAAATAGAGAGATTTCCCACCTTAATCATGAGTGTTAGCAGCTCTTTGGATTCCTTTCCATCATGTCATACCTTCTTACCATGGACCAATTGTCTACTAAATGAATCTGTATTTATGTCAACCTTATTCCTCCTTCTCATCTCAGAATAAAAGACACCTTTCTTCCAGAGCAGCTACCTTCCTGTGCTCTCAGGATCCCTTTCCCTTTCTTCTCCTTCCATGATCCTCCCTCCCTGCTTGTTCTGTCACCTCCGCGTATAAACACGATCACGATCACGTCTCTCCCATCTCTTTTCAGCACTGCATTGACCTCCAACCACTGCTCCGTACTTTTCTTTCCTTTACTGTCAAACTTTCCCTTCCATTGTGATGGAAAACTAGTTAGCACTAGCTTTTTCTATTTCCTTCGTGTTCTTTAACCCACCCAGTTTTCAGCCATAACAACCCCACTAAATCACCCCCTTCCCCAAGACAACTGCGGTCAATTGTGAGGTCACGTTGGGGTCTTCCACCTTCGCCTTCCGCTAAACGTGGCAACGTTGACAGCTTCCTTTATAAACGTTCTTCTACCTTCTTTCCATGGCTCCATTCTCTTCTGCCCGACTCCTGCCTCCTTGATCTTTATTTTTCCAACTACTTTCCTTTTTTCTCCTTTTCCTTCTGACCAAATGATTGGGCAAAAATGACCCAGCATTCCATTCTCTGGTCTTTCTTTTTTCTTTCTTTTAAAATCAGTCTTACTCATTTCCAAAGCTTCAACTAACACCTGGGTGATGACTGCTTCCAAATTTATGTCCAGAGTCTGGCTCTTTTTCTTATGCTCTAAAACCACATTTCCAGCTGACACAGAACAGCCACATGAAAATCTTCCAGGGGTGCATCAGTGACTTTAACTTCTCTTCCAACCTCTTATACCCCTGGTTGGAGCTATTACTAACTCCACCCACAAAATTACCCTTCTCTCCCCCAAGCTCTACGTGTAACCAGCCACCACGTTCTGCATTTTCTACTGTTTTGTTATTTTTTTAGGTTAATAACTTTTCTCCATCCCTGCTTAGTTCAGGCTCCCATCCTCTTTGCTTAAATTAACTTCATGACCTCCTACTGGGGTTTCCACCTTGTCCCTAATTCTAAAAGAGTGACTGTGTTGAAATATCGAGTGTATATGACTGTCAGGGTTCATTCAGGGAAGTAGATGCCCTGCAGGACACTCAAATGGAGGGGATTTAATACAAGCAATTGGTGACACAGGTGTCGAAGGCTCAGAGGGCAAAAAGAAGTTCTGGAAATAATCATAACTATAGGAAGTAGCTACTACTCCTGTGGTTGAGGAAGTCAAAGGGGAAATTCGTGCTCACCGGAACCTAGGAGTCACCAGGAAGGGCCCCGTGTTACTAGTGTTCAGGGGTGGGAGTGTCACGTGGTTGGTAATCAGGTCCCTGAGGAGAGTGAGGTCCTCTTATCACAGAGGGTGCAGCCATAGGGCGCCTGTTGGTAGCTATTAAAGGGGTGCCACAGGGCTGGGTCTAGAAATGTTTTTAAAAGCTGGAGGCTGGAGCAGTAGCTGCCCTCTGCTGCTGGGGACAGGAGGGAAGACCTTCCAGTCTCTGGTCAGCGCCTCCCACTGACAAGAGAAACCTAATGGGAATCTATCCAGCAAGGAACTCTGGGAAACGTAGTTCTTAGACTCCTAGTGGAATACAGAGAAAAGGTGGGTTTGGGTCTCAGTGGCAATAAGTAAATCAGTGGCACAGGGCCACTGCTCTCCGCAGCTGGTGACTTTTTGGAACCATGGGCTTTTTCCCTTCTAGATGTGATGTGCGAAGACCTCAAGTAGGGACACGTGAGCAGACCATGTGTCCGCATGCAGCCCCTTCCTGACCGTCTCCCATAGCACTGTCCCTACAAGACACTATGTGCAGGACACAATTTATAGATGGATTGAGAATGAAACCATAAGGAAAAAAAAATTAGGATGCATACCGTGGTTATCATTAACCTAAGGTAGGGTTTCTCACCCTCGGCACTACTGACGCTTGGGGCTGGAACTCCTCCCTTGGGAGGGGCTGTCCTGAGCCCTGTGACATGCTCTGCAGCATCCCTGGCCCCTGCCCACATGACGACAACAGCACCAGGACTAAACTGGTGACAATAAAAAACGTCTCCCAACATTGTCAGACGGTCCCTAAGGGGCAATGGTTGAGAACCACTGGTCTAAGGGGAAGGAGCAAAAGCTTAAACTCCTCCTGGGGTTCCTCTGATTCCTAGACTCACTTTTCTTCAAAGAGAGCGAGAGCGCCTTTCTAATGTGTTCCTATTGCCGCTCTCTGCCCCCTTTCTGGACCACAGGGCTTCGTTCTGTCCCGCAGAGGTGATCTGCACCCTTCTCCTCGTAAGAAGTGAAGGCAGGTATTATGATCCACAAAATAAATGCCCAGAGCTGAAATTACTTGGTCTACAGTAGCCCCAAGGAGAACTTCACCAGGCCATCTTCATCACTGCCTGCCCCCTCAAGTTCTGTCCATCCATCTGTGGTGGCAGAGTCTCTTCACCTTCTGTGATAGTCGGGAAGATAACCTCCCTCTCCCAGCACATACACCACCGCCACCCCCACCCGCCAGCATAAAACTGTAATTCTCAGAAACAGTGTGGGTCACATCAACATCACAGAAGAGGAAAAATCCCCATGTATCCATGTGATTGTCCTCTTGCCCCGCCAGAAACGATGCTTCGCTTTGCCGTGTGGGGCCTCGCCAGTTTCCCTTCATTCCTCCGCTGACCCCCAGACCACGGCTACACCTGTGCGGTCACATCCAAACACTTTGAAATGAGATCTTTTCTTGACGGTGTAGAAGATTCTGTTTTTAGGTAGTGTAGTCACTACCACCCTAAATGGAGAGTGATTAAAAATAAAGATATGTTTTCATTTTATCCAGCATTGGAAATTAGGGTGGGAGGTTGGAAGACTGTCCTTTCAGTTACAGTGCCCATGGGGTTAATGGTTTCTCACGTAGGGTGGTCTCCCAGAGGTTTATACGGACGTCCTGAGCCCCAGCTCACGGTAATACTCGCGGGTAACTAGAAATAGCAAAGGCTTGTTTACAAGCCTTATTGGTTTGATTCACCCACAATCTGGGTGAAATTATAAACATAAGAGAAAGAGTTCTTGGCCAAAAATCAAGTAAAAAACTGAAAGCTGACCTCCTTCCCTATTTTGGAAATTTTTAAAAGTCCTGCGTTTCACATAAAACTTGACTGCTCCCCCATACTTTAACCAGCACGTGTCTATCTCAGAGGGCAATGCCGTCACGCTCCTTTAGGCTTATCAAGGAATCGAACTGGTCTGATTCTTCACAGCACGGTGCAGTGGTAGGGATGTCAGATTTGAAATGAGAGGACATGAGGTCTAGACAATCCTGTACCATTAGCCCAATGCCTCTCTTTAATCTCCCTGGCCTCAGCTTTCTGATTCATGATGAGAAGGGATGGATGACATGGTCTCTAAGTTTACTTTCCACTCCTATAATTCTGTGGGCTAAAAACTGCCTTCGTAAAACACGGATAAGATTTTTTAAAATGCTTCCTCTAAGGCAAGGACAGCATTAGTCACTGTCACTATTCAAAGAGAAGTAGACTCATTGTGGGGAAACCATGTAAATCTTTGTCAGCAGCTTTGATGCAAGAGTTACCCAAATCCACTTGCGTTTCAGACAACACGTTAACATGAATAGCCAGAGAGTCGGCGGAACCCGGGCAATTCTCTCTTTTTCAGGCTCATTCAATCATAAAGAGATTTACATAGGACGATCTTTCTCTTCACATAAAGCTGTTTTCATCGTGGTGGTAAAAATAAGAGCCGCTGAGATGAAGCAGTCAGTCCTCTGGCACTTTGCTGGGATACACTTTCCTCCAAATCAGTGGGAAATCTTTATTACAAAGTATTCTCTTCTGGTATGAATAAAAGTTGATCAATATGTAAACAGTGAGATTTCTTTCCATAAATTGTGGATTTTGCAGAAATAATTGGTATATGCCTAAGTAGTATTTGTTACTCCAGCTCATAATTACTCCATTTATTTCCCCATTCTCTCTTCATCAGTTGGATCATTTCTTTCCTCTTTTGAGGCCCCCAAATACAAAGAGAGTTATAGCAAGTTTGTGAAAACAGTTTTACATGAGGGAATGATTATATTTCTAATCACCAACAAAGAACTTAATAGACTTGAAGCTAAGAGAGTCACTTACACATCCCTCATTCAGTATCTACTTTGCCAGTCAGTTATTTCCTAACAGAGAGTGATCTTTAGTTGAAAGTTTGGTCATCTCCTTGACTCTTCTTTAAGTACTGGAAACTCTCCATCTTTACACGTATTCCAAATAGACCACAAAGTTAATTACAATCAAACAATTCTATACCAACAATCAGACCTTAGAGACTCAGAGCACTCACAAAGCTGCTGTCCTTTGTATACGTCATAACATTAAGTTGGAGCTACTTTTCGTAACGTCCCGAGACGGTGGAGGTCACATTCCAATTCAAAGTGTGAGACGTCCATGAAGGAGGGGCAAAGGAAGTGTTTGATTACAAAACTCGCAATTTTTAGTTGATCACCCCCATTCATCGTGTGAAAAGGTTGGAGGAGATAAGGAAATGAAAAAGATCAGACAAAAAAATAAAATTTTGGAGAGAGCTGTTGGTATGCTATGAACCCCACCCTGCCCTCAGAGTGGAGGCTGTGAAGGGCAGGGGACAGGTTCTTTAGGGAAACCACTTGGAGAGCTGCACATGTGTCCTTTGAGCCCGGGTGCCACAGGGGTGGTTTCATGTCTCCCTCGCTCCTGAGAAATCTAATATATGAAAGCCCTGCCTGGTGACAGAAGAAAGAAAGGCGAGTACGTTGGAATCAGCCTGCATGGCCAGTTGTTTGTCACTTACGACTTGTGAGTTTTCTGTGAATCGGAAACAGGCTCCTTTGCAAAGACACAGAGCAGAAATAGGGGTTGTAGGGGTTATCTTAGATACTGTCCAGGAAGATTTGGCAGAAGGGGCAAAAAGATTCTAGCAGAAAGAAGTTGAACACGTACCTGGGATGCTGAGAAGCCCAAAAGGCAGTTAGGAATGCGTTTACTCACGTCACGGGAACTGGAGGCGGGCGCTCCCTAACGATGGGTGAGGTGTCCTCACAGCCCAGGAAACAGAGCCTGAGGCAAGGGTTTGCATGAAGGTAGCTCAGTTTGAAAAGTGAACAAAAAGAAGAGTGGGGAACAGGCAAGAAGGACAGCCTGCCAGATGTGTGCTGCTGAGCCGGACTGTGGGTGGCTGGGACTCAAGCCCACGGTGGCCTCCTGGAGTAGAAAGTGCTATATCAGTGCCCACAGAGAGACAGGAAAAGGGCATTTACCCACAGGGCATAAACTCCCTCCACTTGCATGTGACTTTAAGTGGGTTCCCAGCTGTGTCCTGGACCCCAAAATCTTCAGCGCAGCAGCAGCATCCGAAAATCTTCAGCGCAGAAAGCCAGAAATGCATGTTGAGTCGGAGGGGAGGTGGCACCAGGTGGCACCAGCTACTTTGTGCTTGCCACAACCATGACTGGGGCAAAAGGCACTTGAGTCAAGATGGTGTGAAGTAAGAAGGCACAAGAGGTGCCTGATTCATGGGGCATCCCCAACGGGTCTGAAAAATCATCAATCAAAGAAGGCATTGGCTTTAAACTGGACAAACCCAAAGAATGTGGAAACTAGGTTATCACAACAGTATTGGTCAAGTCAGAAATGATCTGCTGCTTTCCTCTCAGCCCCAATTCTCCCTACGTACGATCTTGATTTTTTTTTAATTATTACTGTTATTACACTGGACTGGAGGTATGAATTACAAACCTGAGTCTGCATTTTGTGATTTGGAGGCACTGGAAGATACTTGATTATCTAAGATAATTAAAAAAGTCTTGGGGCTCGCCCTAGATTTCATGGAAGGGCAAAGCAGCAGCTGACCCTACAGAATACATTTAAGGGAACAGTAGATGAAATGTGAAGTAGTTTAATGGTTACACCCAACACAACATGCTTGTTCAATGTAACAGTTGCTTATGTAATAAAGTTTCCATCATTTTCAAGTTTAAGTATATGCCTCTGTGGAATGTCCCATTTTTTGTGCAGGTTAAATAGGAGTAGAGAGAAGCATCCTTCTTGTATTTTATGCAGTTGTTTCAGCTTAATGAGCACCTGGGGATCTTCAAACATAGGGCGCCATACTTCTATGGACACTGCCATTCTGCAGTGTGAAAACTGTTCCCAAGAGACTCGTATAGTATATACAAGAAGCATAATCCTGGAAGCCGTCAATAGAGCAAAATGCATTAGGGATGAAAATGCTCGGAACATTCATCACCATCCTCCAAGCCTTAATCCAACTACACCTTATATCCCCTGTACTGCACTGGTCACCAAATTCTAAGCTTCCATGGCCATCTGTCACCATGCAGCCTCTCCTCCCTGGACGGTTGCAGACAAGTCCTTACCTGCCTCCACCCCGCACCCTTCTGTCCTTCCTATCCCCTTCCATTGGAGCCATCTGAAACTTCAGAGGGGGGTCAGCTAGTGCCAGACATTCTCTTTCTGACCATTCTTGACTCCACCCTTTCTTTCACCCTTCATCTCTAATCCATCAACCAAGTTGTGACAGGTTTGCCTCAGAAAAACATGACTTGTCTGCACGTCTGCTTCTTTTCCCCTTCATCTCCAAGTCTCTCCACTTCTATTTTTGTTTCCAGATACCCACTCACCCTTCTACAGTCTTCCCAGCTTCCTTTTACTGCTTCCCAATGACTTCTTTCCGTGCTTTCTACAAAAAAAAAAAAAAAATTCCTTTTAGGCTTTTACCCATATGACTATCTACTCCTCTTCCCCCAGGCTCTCTCCTATCCCTCAGCCACTTATAGTTCATGGTAAACATGAACACAGGAGCCCCTCCCTTGATGTTCCGTGATACACCCACAGCCTGCATCATTTTTCACGACTCCAACATCTAGGAAAACGAGCCTAGCTTCTGAGTTCATTGACCCCCTGATGACAGCTCCTTCTCAGGCACCATGGCCATAGTCACATTTTATACCTTCTCATTAACTAAAAATGTCTCCAGCTTCAATATCAAAATAGTCTATTCTTAGACGTGTATCTTTCCTGTTTGCTTACTCTTGTTCCTAATCTCTTGCCATTCTTCAACCACATTGAGCCCTCCAGTAGGTTAATCGCACCAATCACTTACGTCTTTATCCAGAATCTATGGTCCCCCTTTAAAATTAACCCTCACTCTTCTCACAGATGTTGCTGGAGAACACGACCGAGCAGACTGATTTTGCTTTCATTTTATTTCTGGCTTCTCTGCCTCCATTCCACCATTAACTGCTGGCGTCACTGTCAACTGTGGAAATAGTGTTTTTTATCCAACAACCTTTAGAAAAAAAATACATAGGAGACCAGATATGGAGTTTAACTGAAATGTTTATTTCTGTAACCTGACAATAATGGCATCCTGAAAGTGTCACTGACGCACACACATTCATGATTTTTGGTGCATGGTTGTGTATGCATATCTAAGTCCATATATTGACTAGATACACATGAAACATATGTCTAAATTTTGATTTATAAAGAATTTATAAAATAATTTTCTTCCTAAAGTCATTGCTGAATTATGCTCCTTAGGTTTAAGTCATCTGTTAGTTACCCTAAGTCAAGAACCGGGGCAGGAATCCTTGGCCACGGGAGTTAGAGGCTGTTCTAAGATCAATGATTACCCAATTACCCTACTCAATAGCCAATCTCCCTTTTGTCCTCAAGGGAAGACCCCCGGGTCTGTTCAGATATTGAACAACTTTGTGCTTTAGGAAAGGGTGTGCCCAGCACCAGCCCCAAGAGGTGAATCCTGGTTAACCTAAGACAGTCATGGTAATTTTATTCCCATTGCTAGTTATTGGTTTTGGAATGAACCCTTGGCAAAAATTTTGGCCAGAAAGATATGAGTGAAGTCTACTGAGGGGACTTCTAAGAAAGGTTTTCTTATCCTTGAAGACAGACCCAGAGAGGGGCCATGCTCTCATTTCTTTTTCTCACCTTGACATTGTTGCCTGTAATGGGGGCAACCATCTTGAGGTCCCATGAAGTTTAGCTAAGTTGCTGAGGATGAAGGTATGAAGAGAGGGAAGGAAGCCAGGTCCTTGATGACATTATTGAGCCTTTGAATTAGCCAGCCTGGCACTTTCCTACCTCTCAATTTCTTACTAATTGAGAGAATGTGTTCTTCTTGTTGTTTAGGTCACTTTGGGCTGACTCTTGAGTCACATGCAGCTGAGAGCCCTCTGGCTGATACAGGCGCTAACAACACCATCCCTCACTCAGCAATTCCAGCTTCTCCCAAAGCCTCACCACCGCGTGAAAGCATTTAAATAATATATATATATATATGTATATGTATGTGTATATATATATGTGTGTGTGTGTGTGTATACTTTAATAATATATATATATATTATTAATTTTCATGGAAAAAATTCAAATGCATTCCATCCCAACTCAAGGTATCTGAGTAATATCATAGATTGAAAAAAAAAATCTGTCAGTGCAACAATAAAACCGAGTTCATGTAAGTCATCAGTCAGATGGTAATAAATATAGCTTGTACGCAAAATATAAGGTAGGGAAGGTTTATTGTACTCACCCAAGGGGATGATCATTGGTGGTTGGAGAACAGATGAAACAGCATTGCAGGGAGCGTCTTTCCAGGGGAGGAGATTCTGGAACAGAAGTCAGTATGCCAAAAGTTCAAAGAGGGATCTCAGGATGGACATGCCTTAGAAGGGAAGGAAAGAGATTAAGACTAGTAAAGTGGTCCCAACGAGTTCATCAGCCAGCTCCACCGGGAACTCTGGAGGTGGGATGAATCTCCCAAGGTGTCCTGAACTGCAGTGAAGTGTCCTGGATATTACAGCCTCACTTTGACCAGTCATTGGGATGAGGTGGCGCCTGGGACTGTAGTAATACCTTGTCAAGGTAATTCTCTTCGCCTTAGGGTAACAGTCAGAGCAGATAGTGAGTTAGGGCTGTCAGGGACTAGCACCCCCAAACACCAGGTGACCATCCTGCAGTACTAAAGGCCAACCTAGGCCATGCCTCCCTGCATCCACTACAGAGCAGAGTCCCTTTTTGGAAGGAGATGAAAAGTCAGGAGATTGATTTTCATGCACACATTCAGTATCAGAATCACACAGCTTTGTCTTAAGGAGATATATATATATATAGATATCTGTATATATATTTGTAAATTTGAGCAAGAATAGGGTAAATTTGAGCACTGAAACACGTGGAAATAGCATCGTTGAAAATACTGTCTTCCTCCCTCTCACTTGGTTTGTATACAAGATGCAAAACTTGGGGGTTCATCCAAACATGGCATGAAATTAAAATTTGTTCCACATGCGAATCTTTGACTAGAAACTTTTGTTGAGTAAATTAGTATATCTTTGCCTGAAACAATAATGTCAAAACATCACTTCTCATAACACGTTTATGTCGTAGGTTTGCAGGGGTTAAAAGTAGTTATACTGAAAAAAGTATGAATAGCATGACTTTTCAAGCACTGTGGTGAAAATTCATTTACTGGACAGTTGTTATATGGAGTAAGTCTGTATAGAATATATCCTAACCACACGTCCCCAAAGTACTCCTTCCAATTTAAAGACAATTAAATTTTCTTAAATTTTTATAGCTGTCCAAAAACCATCATTTACTTCCATACTGATGTCCTTGAAAGTACAGAGTAGAACACCCTCATGGAAATAGTCACGTTAGTTAACCTTTTGGAAAGCTATCATTCTGTGGACGTTTTAAGCAGCAAAGATACCACCAAATATAACATAATTAGGTTTAATCTGTGACAAATCCAATATTTTTATTTATTGTTTTACCTTTTTTTAATTGAGTATAGTCAGTTTACAACATTGTGCCAATTTCTGGTGTACAGCATAATGTTCTAGTCATGCACATATACACATATATTCATTTTCACATTTTTCATTATAGGTTACTACAAGATATTGAATATAGTTCCCTGTGCTATAGAGTAGGCTCTTGTATGTTTATCTCTCATATATAGTAGTCAGTATCTGCAAATCTTGAATCTCATAATTTATCCCTTCCCACACCCTTCCCCTCCAGGTAACCATAAATTTGTTTTCTATGTCTGTGAGTCTGTATCTGTTTTGTAAATAAGTTCATTTGTGTCTTTTTATTTCAGATTCCACATATAAGTGATATCATATGGTGTTTGTCTTTCTCTTTCTGGCTTACTTCACTTAGAATAACAATCTTCAGGTCCATCCATGTCGCTGCAAATGGCACTATTTCATTCTCTTTTTATGGCTGAGTAGTATTCCATTGAATACATACACTTCTTTATCCAGTCATCTGTTGATGGGCATTTAGGTTGCTTTCACGTCTTGGCTATTGTAAATAGTGCTGATATGAACATTGGGGTGCATGTATCTTTTCAAATTAGAGTTCCTTCCAGATATATGCCCAGGAGTGGGATTGCAGGACCATAGGGTAAGTCTATTTTTAGTTTTTTAAGGAATCTCCATACTGTTTTCCATAGTGGCTGCACCAAACTGCATTCCCACCAACAGTGTAGGAGGCTTCCCTTTTCTCCACACTCCCTCCAGCATTCAAATCCAGTGTCTTTAGATTATGTTATCTTGATACTGAATACTGTAAATCCCCAAAGTAACCAAAAAGAGGACCACAGAAAGCCAACCAAAGGATGGAAATTTTTTTTGAGAAGTCACCCATCTAATCACCAACCTCTGTCTCTTGGCATTACAGACTCAAGCAGTGGGTGGCCCACTGTACCCAGAATGCCCTACCCCCAAAGCAGAGCCTGCAGGGCACCTCCTCCCCTTGACCTAGATCGAATGGTAACTTATCTCCTGTGAAAAGGGGCTGACGGAGACAAGAAGAGGGAGGCCAGGCTCTACGCTCCAAGATTATAAAGAGGGACTGTTGGAAAGAGAGAGTTTAAATAACAACCCTGGACCCAAAAGGTCCTGTCTCCCTGTCACAAGATTTAGTTCAGCTGGTTCTGGAAGCAACCTCCAGCAGTGAACTGGTATTGCAGGGCTTCTGAGCTGTGACCTAAAGATGGGGGAGACATAAAAGCCCAATACAGTGACATAAAGAAATCGCCCTCCTGGTCCCTGGGTTGTCTGGTGAGTTCTCTCTACCCCGCGTGTTCGGCGACAGCGCTTCTTGGGTGGTGGTTTAGTGTCGCTGTACCTTCGTTTGCAATTACACTGAATGGAGCTGCCACAAATCTTCGTAATGCCAATCTCATCTTTCCACCTCATTGACAGCTCAGGAAATGCATCTGAAATTCATAGTAGCCTCATAGCCTATGGCAAGAGAAATCCATGCTGCTAAAATTTTATTTTAGAATTCAAGCTGGTTTTCCTCGGTTTAGGAGGCTCAGTCTTTTTCTTTTTTCTTTTTTTTTTTAAATCTTTTGCTGCCTACCACACTGTATCAAAATAACCAGCCAATATTGTTCAACTGTCAGGGGCCTCAGCTGCCTCTGAATTTTATCAGAACAAATAAATACTGGAACATGTTAAAAAAAAAAATAATCCCAATAGATAGCCGCTCACATTAATAGCATTAAAAGCAAGGGGGGAATGTCTATAAACTTTGACTTGACGGTCTCCCCCTCCCTTTTCTTTACTGACTTTAAAAAAAAAAAAAAGGTTGAATAGATATTCAGACTGATTTAATGTTTAGGCTGAGAGGGATGCTAGGCTGGGTCCCAAATTTGTGCAAATGTTCAAAGGGAGAGAGATTTTAAAATCCCAGCAAAAAGAGATATTTCCAAATTAATGGCATTGCCCGAATGCCTTGGCTCCCTGCACCCCACCAGGAAGGTTTATTATTTTCTGGTAAAATGTTGCTCGGATGGGGAGTGGTAGTCAGCGATGCGTCAGAGCTGCTCTTTGAACACATTAAAAAGCTGAATGCACAACAAAGAACAGATGTTCCAGCATGCCTTATTTATGCACCCATCAGCAATCTTCCAGTGACCACAAAACACAGCCTCTTCTCCCCCCTCCTCCTCTCTAGGATATCATATCCCGATAAGTTCCCCCTCTTTATCAATGTATTTATTTTTTGACCCCCCGCTGAACTCCTAGGTACTTGTCTAGGTGTGCGCGCCCGAGTGTGCTTGTGTGTGTGCGCGCGTGTTATTTGCGTCTGCCTCCATCAGAGCTGGATTCTACTGAACTGTGGAACAGGTGTGGATTCTGCAATTAGATCACATTTCAGAGCGAGAGACACGGAGAGTAATAATGGCGGTGAATTCTGCACAGTCGAGCGCGGCACCACAGCGACCAGCCGCAGCGAGGGAGAAGAGGAATTAATATTAGAGGCGATTATTTTTAGTTTATGGGATCATCGGATTGAATGCGGCCAGAAGGCACGGTGAACGTGTGCCGGGGGCTCACCAGCTGTAAGGCAAACTTGTTTCACTGGCACTTAATCTGCAATGCCTCACTCACCCACCCTCTCTGCTCACAATTGGAATGGAAGTAGCGATTAGGAAGTGAGATATAGTGCAGATTAAACGTTACGATGGACCGGGATCCTGTTGGGTTATTAAAACCCATTTGCTTTCACTGGTTTTAAAGGCGTAGCACTTTATTTAAACCTCCAGCTCTAGGTCTCTGAGCTTTAAGAGGTGGGAAGTTGAGGAGTGAGGAGAGGGTTATGTGCAGTAAAATAATTTAGACTCTAAAGAGAAGTAAGAATATTTCCTTTTCCTACACAAGAAAGCTGCTTTTTTTTTTTTTTCCTCCAGTGAGTGAATCTAATCTGTGACCTCAATTTGAGCTTCAGAAAAACAGGAAACATTAATACGAAAATACTCACCCCCACAAATTGATTTAATAGACTGAAAATAAATACTGCAAGCAGTTCTCACCATAATATTTGGTCAATTTTGGAACTTCTGATTCTAAGTCGTGTTTCCCTAACATATTCTCCGTGTTTTCTATGAAGCGGGAAATACTTGGTACCAAATTCAGTGGTGTAAAATCAGCCCTTGGGAGAGTTCCAGCTGTTCCCTGAGGCATCTCAGAATGGTGCTGTGGGCTGGCTGGCAGCAGCAGCTGTCCCTGGAAGAACAGAGGAGGCCAGACAACAGAGGGGAGGGCTTTGCACAAAGTGAAGCTGTGGGCATCCTGTGGACACATCAGGAATCGGGATCAGAAGAAAGAAATGTGGGTAGCTTGATAGGATACAGATTCCCCCATCCTGGGGGCCTGGAGGGTCAGCATGAGAGCCACTGCTCTTTGTCCAGTCACCTTGAACCCTGGATGACCAAGGTCAGGGATCAGCATCCTAGGACACTGGTTCACAGCCAACATATCGCCAAGGGCAGAATTCTTTTTCTGGCATCAACATGAGCTCTTTGGATGAAATACCTGAGAAATGGTTCTATTGTCCACCACACCAATTCGTATTGAGAAATCTGTTCCCAGCACAGGAATTTTCTGTTTTGTAGAAGTAGCCTAAGATTCCTGGAAGAAAAAAGACATTTTCTGGCTAAGAACCAGTAGAGCAAGAGTGAAGCAGACATAAATGCCAGTGGTCTTCTGTTACTACTGAACTCATTAATTCTCTGGCCACCAGATTCTATCCAGCATTTATTATTTCTCTCTCAGTTCGGCAAAATAGTTTGCATATTATCAGTCACCTGAATGTAGCCTCGTGAGCTGTGATGTTGGGTGAATCACTCCCTCTCTCTGGTCTAGGTGTCTGTGAAAGGAGGGGTGTCATCGCAGACGTCATTTACAAACGTTTGCGGTAGAATCCATTTTACCAACACAACATTAGCTAAGAATTGGAGCTGCTCTATTCAAAACTGGGAGTGGAGCCCCCGCTCAGCTCCTAGTCTTCTTTATGGGGCTTGGGCTGCCTTTACTAAATTCCAAGGCTGCTCAGAAGCCGGCATAACTTTATCTAAACTAGACGCTGGATATCTCTTCCAACAGAAAGTGTGATTGAATGTTGGGGTCTTCCTTTATGTGTCCCAAGATGTGGGGTGTGCGGGTTACTGGCACAGAGGGGCTAAGCCAGCATCTCACACAGCGAGACCAAACATGGTGCTGCAGGTCCCACAAGCACCAGCTCATGGTCTCAGCTGGGAGGGAATTTGGGTCTCCAGGCAGTCAGGCATCCAAGTTGACCGTCCTTTTTCACAATTTTTTTTTTTTTTGAAGAGACTGACTGTTCCAGTTGTCCTGAAGACACAGGATTTTGTTTCCTTTCTTTCTCTCTAACTGGCAGTGGGAAAGAAATTTTCAATGAGGTCTGGACTTTTCATTTGTCTTGGCTATCACTTATCATCAGTCATTTTAAGAACCAGTTGAGAGTCTAAAGATTAGGTGCGATTTTTGTGAAATATTAACTCCAAGCTCCAGACAGCTTCTCCAATCACCATATTGGGTCTTGCCCAATCACCATATTGAGTGTTTACCTTTAAGTATGTAAATATACCATCTTAGATTTTCTTTTGTTTTGCAAATATTTGAATATACCTTCTTATACTCTCTTTTGTTTTGCAAACAACCTTTTACCAAAACCAGAATGAAACCCGGACAAATCTTTCCCATCTTGGCCCTGTAACAACGTCTCTCTTCCCTGAAGCCTTGGGAGAGAAATGGCAGGATTACTTATTGTTAATACGGTGACGACTCCTTTGCAGATGTTACAATGTCAATGTTTTGCAGCAAATTTGCATTGTCGCCTAGACATGCGTTGATACACCTTGCCATTTAGTCATTTGAGTAAACACTGACAAGAGGCATGGGAGCCCCTTGTTGGCAGAATGTAGGAGATTCTGCCCACAAGCTGTGAAAATGAGGAAGTCAGACCCCGGAATCCTGATTGAAGGCTTGACATCACAGGACCAAGTGATCCAAAAGAGATGTAAATCATAGCCTCTGAAACAGAAGAATTCACTTGCTCTCTGGTATTCGGTGTAGCAACAAATCAGTAATGGAATTAGTTTGGGATTATATATGCTTTGCCCAGTGAAGAAAGTTGGATTTATAAGAGACTAAGGGCTTTGTTTGAAAAGCAAAGAAACATTACAAAAAATTTTTTTCCTCTTAATTTTACCAAGCCTACCCACCCTTCCAAAAGACCAAAGACATAGTGATAAAGAAACATTCAAATTCTGCTTCCAATGCCAACTTAATGCATAACAAAGTAAATGGCTGGTTATAGGCAAACATCTTCCAAATGGATTCAAAATGGAATTTCTGAATGTTACTGTTGCTACAACACTTCACTTCCCTCAAGCCTGGGAGAAAGTCTCAGGGTCATGTTTTGCATTAAGCTGAATACAATAAATCCAACCTGAATACATGGTATGGATTAAATACAAGGTATCAATAACATGTAATTAAACTCTGCCTCCAAATTCTTAAATGTAAGTAAGCCATTTCATGCATATATACAGAGATAAAATCAACAAATCAAGTGGCTAAGGCATTTGGTCAAAGGATAATTTTTTTCTCTGGCTTGTAACCTGTTTAATAATATAATGGTGACCCTCTTAGCAGAGTGCTGACCACCTGGGTCATGCGTGCTGACAGTCATCACTCCAACTCTTATTTCCAGTCACTGACAATGTAGTTGCTAAGGAGCTATTTTTCTCTTAAAATATATGTAGAGGAAAATATGGGAAATTTCTATATTAATGACATGATAATGACATTGTGAAAATAAAATGGTGATGACATATCCACTGTGGGAATAACACGCCCTCAGGCTAACCAACACAGCTTACCTGTTTAACTTATTACAGTATTTCATAAAAATGCTTGAAATGAGCAACTCAGTTCAACCTGAAATAAAACAATGCTGCATTTTCTTTTATGCACATGACGAGAGAAGATGCTAATTGCTCACCTGCAACCCACCTAAGAAACTGATGGAAATACATCTACAATAAAATCAGAACAATATCATTTCCAGTACCTGCATGATACTCATTCTGGTGAGTCATCCCCAAAGACTTTTTAAAAGAAAATAGAGTTCTGATTCTACGTTTGCCATTAATTTGCTACAGAGTTGGGCAACCACACGGTTCCTCAGCTCCCTTCCATCAAAAAGAGTCAAGACCAGTTATCTGAGCGGGCTGTACAGTGGATAGGTGTGAGTTAAAGAACTTCGGAAATGTGGAGATAAAAGGTTTTCTCTCATGGAATGCCATTATTATTAATATTATTGTCATCTTCATTATTTATGCTCTCAGCACACGTATTGTGAAAATGTGTTATTCGCGTAACTGCTCTGCCCTCACCATGTCATTTGCAAAATCACCATGTTCTTCTCACAGAAATGTCACTGAAATGTCATTTTTACAATAGCTGCATTATGAATCTGCTATAACTTGAATTGCTTTACAATGAAAATGCAATTTCTTAGCAATTAAAATTATTCCACCCACCCCAGTCAAATAATAGAAAATCGTGTCCCTGTCCAATGTTGCTTATAGTGCACGGCAGAATACTGCACGTTGGACAGAGTATGGCTTCTCACATGCCCAGGACGGTCTATGTCTTAGCCGTACCCGTGGTTGCATTATGCCACATGTGATTGTCTGCGAAACCTGATCCGTATTAGTGTAGCATGTTACTAAAACTTTTAAAGGTTGGAAAATTGCACTCACTCAGTCATATCCTTTTAAAGTTCACCCAGGACTCTCACCACATCTAAACTTGCAGGTATAACAACACTAGATCAAGATACGTAAGAAACTAATGTCAGTTGTCATTATGGGAATAAATTCTTATAAATGCAAAATTCATTATCATTAGATCTATTTAAATCCCATTCTGGTATTCATTGAAAATTTTCTTCTTAAAAGCCACCTCTCAGAAACTGTTGATGGATATCGGGTCATGTTTAGAGAGATCCTTAAAGGCCCATTTACTTTTGCACTTGTTTTCAGCTGAAATCTTACATGGAAACCCAAGGTGTAAAAGGCTAAGCTGTAGGGCAATGGAGATTGTCCAAGATGAGAGTCTGGGCCAGAACCCTAGAAATAAGAAGAAAAAATATGTATTTATAAATATACCAAACAGGACTTATAATTAAAGAGCAGGGGGTAGGGCATGGGATAAATATAAGTGTAAATAGACAAGAAAATATGGAAAAGTGTGGTCTTGTGGCTTCTCTCTGTGACCCTCCCTGGAGTTAAGCAGTAGGTGTGGTTGGTGTTTACCTCCAGATGAAAGCAGGTGGTGTGAGTATTTAGGCCAAAGAGATGTGACAATGCCTCAAACAGCTGAAGAATCAGGAGAACTGGGGAAGCTTCCATGCATGAAATACAAGTTATAGTTGTAACCTGTCTGGAAGCCCATCCAACCCACACCCAAAGACCATAAAAAATGTGCCTCTGTGTCAAGGCCAAAATCTTCCCAGGAGCAAAGAGGTATTTTCAAGCATGAATATGAGTAGACAATCAAAAATTCACAAACATTTAAGGAAACCGAACATCACGGAAGAGATGAGTGAATGGAAGAACTAACTCTTGAGGAAGTAAAGCTAATAAAGGAAGCAAATATTTTTAAAAGACCTTAAAATAAACACATTGGATATCCTAACATAGGTTCCCAAAGATGTTACAAAAGTGAAAAATAAAACACTCTAAAAACTAAAAGCACTAGTATAAAAATTATAATAGCAGTATATGAACAGAATAGTAGAATCAGTACAGGTGAAGGACAAATCAGTAAGCAGTCAGAGCAGAGCTAAACAAAGAATTGAGACTAGATTAACAGAGCTCACTGAGTGCCAAGCAGGATAAAAATAAACAAATAAATAATTTTAGAAATACCTAAAAGCAGAGAGGAAAACTTTAGAATACAAGAATAAGGCTACTAGCGGGGTTGGGGAAGATAAAAATAAAAACAAAAGTCAGATTGGAGTCTGAGTTCTCCTTGACAAAAACATGCTAGAAGATGGTATAGTATTAAAATTATGAGAGCAGTTTGTTTTGTACTTAAGTCCTATAACTAGAAAAACTAGCATTCATTAACTTTACCATCTACAGACCACTTCAGGGAAAAAAATGCATTCTAGCAAAATGAAAAATGAGTCCAAAAAAGAATAAGATGCCAGACATAAGAAATGGTAATAAGCAAAGAAACCAACCAAATTCCTACTTAAATTAAAAGCTGTTCTGTTATACATGGAAATGAAAATTATTAACAATCTGGAACTAAAGTCCAAAATGATCTCAACATGGGAGGTATTATAATAAAGAATCTGACTCTATTTTTCATATTTGGCTGCTGACAGACCCACCATTTTCTGCTGCTGCCCCAGATCGGAGCAAGCTGATAAGAAAGCTCAGATTACCCCTCCTTTTGGGACTAGCAGGAATTCAGACCACACAAGCCCCCTGCCATGTGCATGAACCCTCACTCTAGCTCCGACTTCAAACCAGAAAAGAAGGCTGAACCAGTCTCCTTTCCCTCCTTTTTCGAGCCATGTTTGGACCAGGTTGAGGATCCACCCTGTTCTCCCCAGAAAGCCTTATTATGTAATAAACCTTTTCATAGCATCTTGACAGGTGTGTGGTACCATCAGTCTTCATATTCAAACCTAATTTTGGGTGGGAGGTCCATACTACCTTTACGAAGTAAATAAAATAGGTGTGGAGAGAGAAAGAGAAAGAAATAAGGTGAGAGATAATATATAAATACTGGTTAAAGATTGATTTTTAAAATCACTGGGACAATATTAATATTAGATGAAATACGAAGGCATCAAAAGGGTAAAAGAGGATATGTTATTTTGATGTATGTGTGATATACCAAAAATCACTTGCTATTCAAATGATAACAAAATTGTTCATGTCAGAAAGTTCCATCATTACCATATTTTGAATAACAAAGTGCAGTTTGTGAAAGGACAACATTCAGAAAATGCATAAATCTAGGGCAGTTACTTCCCTGGAGATATCTACCAATGTAAGAGGCAGTTACTTCCCTGGAGATATCTACCAATCTCTCATGGCCCATCACCTGGGACTTAAGGGGCCACATACATGACAGGCAGAAGATAAAGCCTGTGAGGTTACATCAGAGAGCACCACTTACAGTCCAGACCTGTGGTGGCCGAACTAGGAAAACCTATCCCACAGTAAGAGATAGGGAGATAATTGCCAGTCTTGGCTGTGAATTTCTGCTAAATCAAAAATGAAACTTGTCTGCTTTGAGACTTGTCAACTACAAGACTATACTTATGCATGTTTAAGCCATTTCCAGAAACTTCAAGCTGGAAATTTATTTTAAAGTTGCTCCAGATAAGTAATGTTTACAGGTCCCAAGCATAAGTAAACACAAATATCTCATGAAAAACATTTAAAACCTAGATGTCAAAAAAATCTCATATTCTAAGAAATAAAAATTATAAGACATATGGGGGGTCAAAACACACTGAAGAGAAATAAAAAATGGCATAATCAAACACCCAAAGACCACACATACTGCAGTTAACATATACACAATATAAAATAAGTTTATTTTACATATTTAAAGAAAGATTTAAAAGGTAATAAAAGTGTAACAAAATAATAACAGTTCCTCAAAAAATAGCCAAGCAGACTTTTAAAAAACCATAAATTCTTGAAGTTAAAAATAAACATTGAAATTAGAAACTCAGAGAAATAGTTAAACAGTGGATTAGGTACAACTGAGAAGAGAATTAATTAATTGTAGGGCAGTTTAAAAGATATTGTTCAGAATGTTGCAGAGGCAAACTGGAGACAGTAAGTGAGCATTATAATTATCTAGAGTTCTAGGAGGAGCTAATATTAAAAATTGGGAGAGGCAATCTTCTAAGTAATAATGGTTGAGCATTTTCTACAAATAGACGAAAGATCCCAGAATCAGATTTGGAATGCCCCCAAACTCTCAAAACAATAAATAAAAAGAAATCTAGATCCATCTACTTTGAAAGTACAAATCACTAAAGATAAAGAGAAGGCAATAAAAGCAGCAAAACAGAGACTACGGAAGCACAATAATTAGAATAACAGATGACTTCTCAACAGTAACGATGGGAGTCCAAAGACAGTAGAAAAGTACCTTCAGAGTATTAGGTGTAAATCAACTGTTAACTCAAAATTGTATGCATACCTAGTTAAACTGACCTTCAAAAGCATGATAAAATAAAGATAGTTCAGACATTTTAAAAAGTACAAACCTTAACTGTACTTAAAGAGTTAATGAATTTTTAAAACTATAATTTAAACCATTATCAAGGTATGAAACATTACCATCCCCCTTAGAAAATTCTATCACTTCCCAATCAATCCTTACTCCCCCACTCCGACTCCAGCACAACCATGTTCTATGCTTTTGTCCACTGTACACTAGTTTCTCCAGTTCTAGAACTTCAAATAGAAAGAATCCTACTCTTTTGCATTTTTTACACACTCTTGTGTAAGGCTTCTTTCGGCATTTTTTTTTTTTTGAGAGTCATTCATGTTATTCATTCTCTTTCTATTGTTGAGTGTTGTTGAGCAGTATTCCATTCAATGAATAGTCTACTCTTCAGCTATTTTCCTATTGCTGGATATCTGGGCTGTTTCCAGTTTGAGTATTATGAGTAAACTGATATAAATATTCTTATACATCTTTTTGTGGATTCTTACTCCTAATTCCTTATATGCAAAAAAATGATTTTGTGCTTTGCTAAAAATCAAGTTTCAAGAAAATTAATGAATCAATATTCTCTGAAAAATACAAAATATAAGCCAATAAAACAATTTAAAAACACGTGTTTGTACATTTAAATGCACTTCTAAATAATTCATAGGTTAAAGGAGAAACTACATTGACAGTTAGAAAAAACTAAATGATTTAAAAACTCAGTATTTTAATGTGAGATGCAGCTAAAATGGCACTTAGAGTAAAGTTTATAGGCTTAAATGCATGTATTAGTGAAAAAGAAAGGCTGAAAGGACAAGGCATCCAACTTAAGAAGTAAGGGAAAAAAAACAGAATTAATCTAAAGAAAGTAAAAGTGAGGAAAACATAACAGTACGTCCAAAAATTAATGAAATGGAAGGTAAAGATGTACTAGAGAGAAACAACATGGCCAAAATTGGTGTTTCAGTAAGATGAATAAAATCAACAGACTTCTAGCAAGATTGATTAAGAACAAAGAAGAGAAAGCACAAATAATTATTATTAGCAGAAAAATTAATTATAACCACTGTGGAGATTACATTTTTAATAGAAGAATAGAAGTAAAATTTTATAAAAAATAAATGTAAAATTTAAACGAATAAATTGCATATACACACACACACATAAAACATCAAAACTGAGTTACATGTTTTTTTCTGGAGACTTACTTTGTCTTAGAACTTTTATGCCCAAGTCACAAGTTTATTAGATATATTTCTGCTTTTCAAGTTATAGCAGGGGTAAGATGGAAAAGGAGAATCCAGAAATTCCAGGAGTTGAAGGGTTGGGAGTTGCAGCTATTACTCATCTCCAGATGGTACCTCTTTTTCAAGTTTGCCTACAGTTGCAGAGCTAAGATTGTGGCCATTAAGATATAGATTAGGAGCAAACACCAAATAATAAATCTTGGCTGCCACATCTCTGTTAAACCCTCTGATTGGATTAAGATGGTCCCCTGTGAACACTCTTCAGTTAGGCAGGATATTTCAGGGACTAAGACTAAGGTGAGAATCCTGATAAGCTCAAAGGACCCTTAATGAGGTTCAGAGTGAGGTCTCCCAAAGAACACAGTGTACGTCATTTCTCAAAGGAACCACTTTTTAAAGTGTTTGAGAGAATTTTGTTTCCAAAAAGGCCAATATCCTGGAGTAAAAGAGACCATGGCTGTTCAACACAGCTGGGCTGCAAACATTTTGACTGCCAGAAAGTAGACTGAGTAAGCCCTCTATCCATGTGACTGAGGAAAATTACGGAATGGGAAGGGTGACCCAAAGAGTAGTTTAGAGCCAAAGAGAACCATGGACTGGGGATCTGCTCCCAAGCACCATGACCAGAGTCTAATCGAGAAGTATTTCCTACCTCCATAGTTGAGGATCTCACCACATTTTCCCAGTGGAATTTCAGAACTCTTATCCACTAATAACAATGATGAAATTCCTATCCTTTCTCTTTCCAGTGGGGGTGCTTATTTAGTTCTACTAACTCTGTTTCACCAACAGAGATGGTGCAGGTTGGGGAGGGGATTACACATAAGACATCTTTTTTGTGATTGGGTTCCGGAAATAAAAGAAGTTGAATCCACTCATGATGTAGATCATTAGATCCTAGATCCTAATGTCATAATTAAATGAGGTTTTTGAATGTTTTGGTGAGCAGGTGAGTGTATTTTACTTGGAGAACAAAGAACATATTTATGATCAAAAGGATGATTATGGTTGTACTTATTAACAATTATCCCCATTTTGTCATTGTCAAGCTTCTCTAAGGGACAGAGTGTAATGGTCCACCTCATTGACTTTAAGCTTGTTCATGTGACTTGCTAATGAATAATGAAAAAATGTGATGTTTGCCATGTTTAGCTTGGCTTATGCCTCTTATGCTTCTACCCTTAGTAACGAAACAGCATGTGACAAATATCACTTGCTTTTCAGCCTGGGTTCTAGAATGAAAAAGCTCATAGAGCAGAGCCCACTGAGCCTACCAAAGATAATCAGAATTACAGTATAACATATAACATGAGAAAAAAATTTAATATACTGAAAACCATTGAGATAATAGTTATTACTATAGCAATAGCTGAATAAAATAGTCTTCAATTTATGAGATGACTATGAACTTATTAACAAAAACCAAGGAAGAAAAAGAAAAAGAAAACAAGAAAATATAAAAATCATCTGACCCATAAACATATATTAAATATTCTAAACAAAATATTGTCAAACTGAATCTAGCATTGCAGAAATGAGATAACACCTGATGACTAACTGGGTTTATTCCAGGAATGCAAGGTTGGCTCAATAACAGAAAATGTATTCATATAATTTATTACATTAGAAGAATTTTAAAAAAATCATACAATCACCTTAGATGTAAAGAGTGCATTTAATAAAATTCAAATTTTACTTATAATAACAACTTTTAAAACTTTTAAGGAAGGAGGACTATCCTTAATCTGATAACAGTTATCTGTGATGAACCTACAACAAACATCCACTCAATAGTAAAATATTAAAGTAATTTCTTTTGATATCAGGAAAACACATTTATTAGATGATCTAGTAGACTGTACATAATTTTTTAAAATAAGAATAAGGATTAGAAATCAAGAAGCAAGACATCTTATTTCATAGCTGATATGACAAAAAGCCATTTCAGAAAAATGAAAAATATTGTGTTCCTTTCTAATTCTTATCTATTTTTTCCTTATGTTTGTGTGCTAAGAGTTTTTCAATTAATGTTAGATTTTAAAAGAATATTAAGGTTGCCACACATAAGATTAACAAGCAAAAACCAATTGCACTTTATATACCAGTAACCAGCAGAAAATATAATTTAAAAGAGATACAAATTAAATATCAATGAAAATATAAGATATATAGAAAGAGATCTAACACAATATGTAAGGTCATTCTGTGAAAATTTTAAATTTAAAAGACAAAATGGAGATCAAATAAATGTAAGGACCAATTGTATTCATAGATAAGAAGACAATATTTTAATAATGACAATTCTTTCCAAATTAATCTTGAGATAAAGTGGAGTTCCAATTGGAATTCCAAGAGAATCTTTGTGAAATTTGGTAAGTAATTCTAAAGTTTATAGACAATGGCAAATGGCCAAGAATAACCAATACATTACTAAGGAAACTAGCCCTCCCAGATACCAAGAATTTTGACAAAGTTCTAATAATAAAGACAGGTGTTGGTGCAAGGATAGACAGAAAATTGAACCAAAGAATACAAAGCCCAGGCAATAAATTCTACTACACTAAAATTAAGGATTTCTTTTTATTAAAAGATTTAATAGAATGTGAAAAGGCAACTCACAAACTCAGTGAAATATTGCAACACAAATAAACTGACAGAGAATTCAATTCCAAAATATGCAATGTTCTCATATGAACATGCTTTTACAGAAGAAAACTCACACCTTCCCAGACACTTGCAAAAAGTGACCAATATCCTTAATATTGGTCAGGAAAATTCAATTTAAAATCTCAATGAGATACCATTTCACACCCACCAGATTAGTAATAAAGTCTCACAATACCAAATTTTAGCTGGAACATGAAAGAATGCTATGCTTGTACACTATTGGTTGGACAAGGTGGTGAAGCTGCTTTGGAAATCTACTTGGAATTACCTCGAAAGCTGAGGAGGCTCTTCTCCTATGACTCAGTTATTGTACCCTAGGCATGTACACCGGAGAAACCTACTGGTGTGCCCCAGGCGGCTTGTTTGTGATAGCAAACAATAGAAACCATCTAACGGTCCACCCACAGTAGAAGTGCATGAGTAAACTGTTGTATATTCTTGGCATGGTGTAGTATACAGTAGTGAAGATGAATAAACCTTACCTATATATATCAGGGTGCATGGGTCTCAAAATCCCACGTTGAACAACAAAAATCAAGCAGTAGACAAATTTGTTTTGCATGGGTCTATTTATGTAAATGTTCAAATTGGCAAGTTAAAACCAGGGATACATACATATATACATACATAATAACATTTTAAAGAAAAATGGGAGCATGATTAAGAGAAAACTCAGGATAGGGGTTACTTTTGGAGGGGAGGAAGGGAGATGTCAACACGGAGGAGCACAAAGGAGAGTCAAAGGCACGGGGGTTGTTCTAGTTCTTATGCTCGTCAGTGCCGGTTCACTCATTATCTACTACTATTCTTAAAGCTGTACTTACATATTTTACATGTACACATTATATGGAGGCTATATCTCAATTTTTAAAAAAGCAAAAAAGAAAATGGCTCACTTCTAGAGACCACAAATACATTCTAACAGGACAAATGAGCAAAGCCAACTCTTGTAATGTGGTATGAATAGGTTCTTGTGGTTTGGGAATAAAATAATAAAACCCAGGGGTAACATTTTATACGGGTTTTAAAAAGGCTCATCAGTTCCCACCGTGAGCTCTGGGTATGCTATGGCTTCTAGAAGTGAAGTGACCATGGTACTGCTGAGGATTCTTTGGGTTGTCAATGATAGACACCTGCCTGTGTCTTAAGCAAAAGAGTGAAATCTATGGAGAGATTCATGGAGCCCTGAGAAGGGTAGGGGTACAGCCAGACTCAGAGGTCAGGTTTCTACCATAGAACCAAAGAGTTATATTTCACTGTTTCCCTGAAGATAGTTAGATTTTTCTGGTTTCTAACACTTAAAACAAACAAAAAAAAAAAACCCTAAATAATACAATCAATGATTGTACTTGGAGAAAAAGACTTTTGCTGTCTTTAGTCTCTGTAGAACTCTACGCACCAGCTTTCCCTTTTCACATCAACGTCCTCTACAAGGCAAGAAACATCGATGACTACCCCAGGACTTCGTATTTCCAAGCTTCACTACGGAGAAGAACAAAACACCTTCCCTGGAGACCATGCTTAAAAATCTCAGAGAAGGGCTCAGTGGGCCCAGCCTAAGTCAAGTGTCCATCCCTGAATTAACTGACCACAAGCTGGGAGGGTAGGATGTGTAAGATGGTCACACCAGGTCATGCTCCATTGATTGAGTGATGGAGGGGTTGGGGGTGGTTCCTTCTCTGTGCTCAGCTTAAACATCACCTTCTTAGAAATGCCTCTCCTAACCACACCGTTTAAAGTGAGTGCCCTACCATTTTTCTCTCTCATATTGCTCTCTCTGTTTCTTCTGCAATGCTCAACATAATATGTAACTACTTCATTTTCACTCATTGGTTTCCATGATGTTCCAGGCAGAATATGGACCCCCAAAGATGTCCATGTCCTGCTCAGAACCTGTGAATAAATTACCTTATGTGACAACAAGGAATTTTGCCAATGTGATTACTGCACCTTGAAATGAGAAGATTATCCTGGTGGGTCCATTCTAATTAGATGAATCCTTAAAAGAAAAGGACCCTTCCCGGCTGTGGTCATGGAGAGCTGTGATGACAAAAGAAGGATTGAAGGACTGTGACATGGGAAGGACTTGCTCTGACATAGCTGGCTTTGGTGACAGAGGAGGGGACCTCAAGTCTAGATATATAGGTGGTCTGTAGATGTCGGGAAAGGTAAGGAAATGATTTTCTCCTAGACCCTCCAGAAAGAAACCTTTAACCTGGTGAGACCCCTGTGAGACTTCTGGCCTGCAGAATTGTTATGATAATAAAATTGTACAGTTTTAAGCCATTTAATTTGGGGTAATTTATTACAACAGCAACAGGAAGCTAACACCCCTCCCTGGTTAGTGTCTTTTACTAGAATGGGTGTATCGCTTTCATTCCATCTCCAGTTTGGAGCACAGTGCCTCGCATACATTTACTGAATGGACGAATAAATGAATGAACCAAGAAATCTGTGTGTCATATCCAAAAGTTCATCTCACCATCTTCACTTAAAGTGTTTGCCTTCCCTCTCGGGGAGTCACAAATGTAGAGAATCAGGTAGAAAATGCAGCTGATGATCTCAAGTTTCTCTCTATGGGTCAGATGGGAAAACATTGGCTGAGTAAATGTGAAAAATGAGCCCTCTTCTGTAAAGAGAGAAGAATTATGCCAAGCCAAGAGAACAATCAAAGATGCTAGCAAATCATAGATCTGGGACAGCACTTATGCACTATTTGAGCCTTCCGATGGGATGTGTTTTCTGTCAGCCGATATTTCCTATTCAGTTTCCAGAAAGACCCCACTGTCACAAGCACGATAAAATACTGGGTCAGCCGCATCAACTCCAAAATGGTCCCTCTTCCGGTGCAGTTAGATTTTATGATTTACACCCATTAATGGGAACTAGTGACTTTCCCAGTTGAAAAATGGTGGCATGTTCTGAAGAATGTGTCCTTTTCCAGGCAATTTATTTTTGAAGAGAAAGTTCAACTCACTCATCAGATAATTCACTCTGGCTCTACGGATTCAGCAACAGAATACTTTTAATACTGAGAACGAACTAGTTAAAACTGGCAGCTTTCTTCCCGGGGAATAATCCAGTTAAGAGTTGTGCCAGAAAATAAGCAAGCGACTGGAAGGGAAGGGTTAAAGCAATGTCACAGGAGACCAACTCAGAATCATCAAAACACTATGAAATACAGGCAGCAAAGCAAGTCGTTGGAGGGATAAAAGATTGGTTCTTGCCTAGTTTCGTACACAAATTTCGCTTCGACTCCATATACTTAACCAAAACATATGTGTATATATCAGCAGTAGCTGACATGCAATTTCTTATGCAAATCATGTACGCTTGGAATAGCTTCGCATGGTGGTCCAGCCAACCAGCCAAGCTTTGGGCAGAGAAGATGAGCCTTACCCCAGATTCCAGGAGTGCCCACTGGGAGCGAAACATTATTCGCATCGCCAGATGAATACCACGTCTGAGCTACAGGCCTTACTCTCCCTTTTTTCATCCCTTAGCCCCCCTCCAAATATTCTTAAATCTTTGAATCTCCGTCTGTCTTCGTGGTAACTGTGGAGGAAATGATTTTGGACGGAATTAAGCGGGCACAGGTGGTACTATTGCACACACGCACTCTCAGCGTAACATCTGCTTCAGATTCTTCAAAGCTTCTTATTTTTACAACAGTCCTCTTTGTCTTTTCTCTCTCTTTTTGTAGTTCTGTGGGGTTGTTTTTTTTTGGTTTTTTTTTCTTCTTATTTCAAGTCCCTGGAAGAAAGAGGACATGGAGGTGGAGGACAGAGGAACTTCCATATGCTTCCTTGGATGCTAGAGTGTCATTACATCTGTTTTGTAGGATGCCCAAGGTGCTCACGTTTCCTAGATCCACACTGTCCTTTCTGCAGGGGTGGAAACGTTCTGTATCTGCATGAGATCTGTCCACAAACTTCACTTGTCTATTGAACACTTAAAATTGTGGTGAGTCTAATGCTGAACTGAATTTTAAATTTTGATTAATTGTAACTAATTTAAATTCAGCCATCTGTGGAAAGTAGCCACCCTATTAGCAGAACAGTTCTAAACACTCGATGAGCGTTAGCGTTCCAGTTCAGTTTTCTCCATACTTTGCATCATACTTGATTTATTTAAGATAAAGTCCTTTAAAGTTTGCATCTCAAAACATTGTTTCCCTAGCATAACCTTTCTCTCTCAAGTTCAATCCACTTTGCTTCCTCTATAATTCTTATTCTCTCCCCACAGTCACATCCAATCACTTACACACACGTGCACACACACACATGCACGTGCATACACAGAGAACACTAGATATACCATGCAGAAAGAGGTGTTCATCACCCTTATGTATATTGCTTCTGAAAAAAAAATGAGAGAAAAGAAAAGGGGGAAAAGGGCAATGGGTAATCGCCTAACATTTTCAAGTGTAAATATTTAAGGGCAAGTTTATAAATACAGTGCGATATGTGCATATAGACCCATGAGTTGCTGCTCATTACAGAGTATTTACGCAATGACGATGCTTGGTCCAAAGTGAAATGTGTGATGAAGTGTTACCATTAACAAGAAGAGGAAAAGCAAGACAGAATTGGAGATTTTTGAAAGGCTTAGACCTTTAAGAACTTTGGGGTTTCATGAAACTTTGTTTCCCTCGAGGGGAATATTTTTCTTCTCTTAAGCCACTGTTAGTCAAGTGAATGTTTAATAAATAACTTGCTCTTATTCCTAAGTAGTGGGCTGGACTGTGTAACCAATAAAGCCTGCTGTTTGACAGTCCTGCCCACTGTTTTTCTGTGGTAGAAATAAAGATGGCGACATGCCGTTCTGAATCCGACCAGATCCAAACTTTCCATCAGATGTTAAGGTTTGGTTTCCAAATTTAGTATCCGTAGTTCCTCACTAACAAAATATGACCACTACCAAAAAGAACAATGGAATATTTCTTAGAAGGACACGAGAGCCAGCAGGCTGTTTCAGCAGCCTCCTTCCTACTGAGGGCTGTCTACACTGGCAAGTGGGGATAGGAAGAGACAATCTACAAGGAAGCACAGCAGGAATCTACCATGATCCTTCAAAGTTGGGCCACAACCTCAGTAGCCTTGCTGGTAATGTTCTGGTTCCCTTAGGAAGCAGAATAAGGATTTGTGCACTTGGTTTATCTGAGAGGTGGGGGTAACTGGTGTACCAGTAGTTAGGTAACACGGGGAAGGAAAGATGGCCAATGGGAGTGCATTCTTAAGCCAGTTACTATAATGGGATGCTTAATCCCAGGGCTTACGTGAGATACAGTGTGAAATATCAGTTAAGGGACAAGGGAGTTAGGATACTTGTCCCCCCATAGCTGTTAAGGAATGCCTCAGAGGTTATGTTTATTCCCAGACACATCACTAGGACAAAGTGGGTTATTTTGACCCACGGATCGTCTACTGACAAAGGCGCAGGTGCTGGCTGCTAGCAGTCAGGCTGGCATGCACACACATAGGGTGAGAGGTCCTGACAGGATATGCGCAGAATGTTGCCAGAACCTACTACAAAAATATTACATGTGATAGAGTCCCTTTTAGGGTAAAGAGTGTCAATTTTATAGAATTCCTTTTTGTTTTTCCAAATACTGCATTTACTAGCTTCAAGAGGGGATAGTCTAAAAGTTGGCAAATTCTTCCATATTTAGTTCAGGATTTCATAAACTTTCATAATGACCTTACCATATGTCTAAGATCAAGGAGGACTAGTCTCTTATTTTGTTCAGAAGCTGCTCTATATCCTTGATCATTTTCACCATGTGATTTTTCCTCATTTGCTTACATTTTTCCTCATTGGGAATAATCAGATTTTTTAAAAAATATCCCAGTTTTGGATCCACAAATGCATGTGTCCCATAGAGAAAAGGCACAGAACTTCATGAAGTGCTAATCATCGATTTTGCAAACTGTTGAGACATGTCAGGAAAAAGGACATGAAGAGCATGACGCTTCCACCTATGTTATGCTGGTTTACTGCACTTACAACATGAAATGACTAAGCAGTGAAACCCCACACGGCTTCACTCAGGCACATGGAAAATTATCCTAGAACCCACCCGCCACAGATCATACTCAACAGAAAGGCTTCTCTCTCAGAGAAAGTCAGGACTTTGTATAAAATCCAAGGTACACGTTATGAATCAGACCACCCAAGCCCTACCCACGTGGATGATACAGATTTGGGGGAAGCTGGCCCATGATGGTGAAGTATGGAAGAGGAGGGGATGGGGACCACCCTGAATTCAGGGGAGTGACCATGAAGACCCTCACAGAATCACAGAGCAGAAGAGACAGGTGTGGTCAGGACTCAGGAAGCAGAACCAAGATGGAGGATGATGAGGCAAGTCCAAGGATCCCACCGGGCACGGGCATCGCTAGAGGCAGGACCAGGCGAGGAAGAAGCCAGAGTGAGGCTCTTACTGTGGAACCAAAAGGGCAGAGAGGGACATAAGAAGGGAAAAGAACTCGGAGGGGTGTGATCTGAGACAAGTGGGGCAAAACATTTCAGGGTCTTACATGGGAATGCAAGCAACCATCTGGGACTTGGGGCCTTGGCACCTCCTTCGAGGCAGAAACACCTCTTTGGAGAACTCTACTGAGAAAAAGAACACATCGGCACATGTGTAAACAGCACCCTAGATGTCAAGGCTCGTTCAAGTCTGTATTCTTTGTAGTTGGTATAGAAGCCTTAATATAATTTTGGTATTCTGCTCATTTGGTTAATAATTTTAAAATACTTATTGACAAAAAAAGCATGTATTTATTGTAGAAAATTTGAAAAGTGAAGAACAAAATCAGGGAAGAAAATTGAAGTCTCCAACAATGCACCTTCTCAGAAATGTTCATGTGTTCTATAGTTTTAATAAAAGATTGGTATAATATGATGTAGTGTAGCATACTATAACATAATAACACATCTAATATACTATAATATAATATAATACGTGTGATTTTGTAACTTTTTGACTTAATAATTCAGTGTATTGATCCATTCAATAACACTTTGCCCATTTATGAGAAATACTTCTAAGAACATACTATTGTTGGAGGTAAAAATGTCACCACCACCACATCAGACACAGAGCAGATAAAAGAACAAAACGTTGGTTTGGGTCCCTTCCTAACATGACAGAGTTACCATGTAGTCCACACTGTTAACGCTTCAGTGTCACAACAGGAAACAGATTGCACATTCAGATGAGATCGCTTTGAGGAGGGTCTGATACACTTTGAGGGTGTAGGGAGACTGCCAGGACCCAGGAGGCGGTGACTACAGCACGACCACCAGCCCTAGACCTGAGAGCAGAGGAGAGGGAACAGTTCCCAGAATGAGGAGGGCCATGTACAGATGGCCGCCACGGCAGGGTCAAGGGAGACAGCCAACCTGAGATAACCCTGCTGGGAGGGAGAGCTGGGAAGAAATATTCACCAATCCTCGACTGCTCTTCCCTTGACACTCTGCCAGTGGTCCCTCCCTGTGCCGAACCCACCTAGAAATCAGCTACCAGGGGAGCCAGCTTTCTGTGGCTGCAGAGTGGATGGTTTCAAGTCCTAGGACCCCTGAGGGGTTACATCTCTTGTTTGTACATTCTAGGTAGTGGAAACTGTTTGTCTATCTTTTATTCATTCATTGAATTATTCACTTATCCAACAAAGATATTCAGACATCATATTAATACTAGTCCAAGATGGGGGGAGTGTAGCAAACTGCCTAAAATACCCCACGATAGGACATTGTGAAATGTTGGTGCATCACAGGATGGAGTCCTGTGCAGGTGATAATAACGTACATTATTCAAATAATGATGTGAATCCTTTTTTTCATTTAACTCTGCAGGCATAGCCACATTTGGAAGGAATTTTGATTGTAAGGAATTGAACCATGGGTCTAAAGGTGGAAAACATTTCATTCAAACAAGTGTGGGTAATTTTCTAAGTGCTTGTTCCAGTTCCTTTCTATCACTTAGGTTTAAAAAAAGAAAATACTCTGCAGTTCGATTGAGAGTTATGGTTTCATTTTGATTTCCTTCTTTTCTTCCTGGCAGTTAATACACGAATTTGATACAAGAGAAGAATGTCTGAGTACAGACATTAGAGACAAGCATCAGACAAAGGCTGAAGCCATTGCAGAACAAAGATAAAACCCAACTTGCCCTGCTTTCATTGACTCTACCGGACTGGTTACTTTCTTCCTCCTACTTTATAGTATTTTATCACGTTTTCTTTCTGGTCAATGGCTGACATAAAGTGTCAAATTATTCGTTCTTAATACAACAGCAGAGTGTACACAGCACATGTAAAACAATCTCTCTGCAGCTGCACAAATGAGCATTACTTTGACCCCACTTAACCAGGTCACTTTTCAGAGAAACTAAGAGGAAACGCCTTCTAGTCTAGGCCACGACGACCTTAATCAGACCCAAAGCCAACATGGCTTCCAACCTGAACTGAATCTCCAACTATAAGCACTTCCTGGAAAGGCCATAAGGATTAAACTCCTTGTCCAAATCATGAGACTTTTCAGCTACTGGCATTTTATGTTGCAAGAAGGCAGACTAAAGTCTAAATATTCTGCTGGAATAAACAGTCCACATTGCACTATGACAAAATGTATGTGTTAGTATGTTCGCACTGACATAAATGCCCGTCTTCTACAGTAGCACATTTTATTTAGGGTCATATAAATGAAAAGAGATAATTTCAATAAAAATAAACATGATATTCACCATTGTTAACAATTTCAGAAAAATTGGCATTTGCTTTTTATGGCATTTCTTCAATATTCTTCAAGTGACAAAGGGTTTTACTCTCCCCAGAGGAAAGAGAAGTGAGATCTTCCTGGGGAAAGAGTGTTAATTGCAGGTAGGTGCCTGTATTTTCTTAGTCTAGTGAAATGCTCTGACAAATTTCCTTCTGCATGTGAAAATCGACATTGTGTATCCAAAACCGTGGTAATGGTGACCGTAAGTCAGCCCTCTTTAGATATTAAGGTGCTATTTGTGGGTTATTCGAAAAGTGAGTTTACAGAGTTACTTTTAAGGAACTGATTTTATTACAAGGCGAGGAATCATTCTAAGTATTTAAACAAGTAATTGATCCTTTTCGACATCATCCTTTAACCAGTTGAAGCATCCCTCTAAGTTTGGGACAAGCTTTTTGTGAGTGATTTGAATAAGCTAATGGCTCCTTACAAAGCACTTACAGGCTTCTGTTTATTCACATCAGCGCCACCTGAAAACTTCGTCCCCTGTGTTGCATACGTTTTGTATGCTTGCTAAAGCATGCAATAAATTGTTGATAAGGTTCTTTTTTTTTTTTTTTTTTTTGAGTTTTTGTTTTTAATGAAACATACTTTGTCCACAGAGGTAGGGGAGAGGAGGAACACATGTTTAGGACCATGGCCATTTTAAACGAAGGGGACGCCAACTCGCAAACAATCGTGCAGCCGATCCCCTTTGCAATGTTGTCACACATGCCTAACAAAATATTGTACTACCGACAACAATCGTTGCATTCTGCACTGGTAATTAACCTTGTAGAGATATTTTGAATAAGCCTCATGCATATGTCATAAAGCAAATGACAGATTAAATGTTCGGATATGATTACAAAAGCTATTTTCCTTTTGGATTTAATTTCGTTCCAGGCGAAGCTTCTGTTAAGTAGCATTTTATAGATCCACAATGCTGGAAAGAACTTTAAAGACTCCCCACACCCTTCGTGGTTCTTGTTTTTTGTTTTCTTTGCTTGGAGGGGGGAGGCCCAGGGCAGCGATATGATTTGCTCAAGGTCACACAGCTACTGTGTGACAGATTCAGTAACAGATTCTCCTGACCTCAAGGTTAATCCTTGTTGCTCTGGTCTTTGTCGTGGTGGATTAAGCATATGGCACAACGTGAGGAGAGGAAATATTTGGGCTGATGGATTAAAAAGTAGTATATATATTTGCCTCTGAAAAATGTCCAAGAGTCACTCCTGTTCTATTTCTTCTTTGCCTTTTCATTTACTTCCATGTCAACCAAACTTTGTCTAGGAATATTCTCAACTCTCCAAACTCATTAAACCTCAGCATTCCTTTCAACTGAACTAACACACTTTGGCTTGGCCCATGCACTTCAATGCTATTCCTTGTGAGACCATGGCTTTGTTTTCCATCCCACAAGGCTGAGAAGATTAAAAAAAAGAAAAAGTAGTTTACCCTCGGAAAAGAGCACATGAAGATGTATTCCAGGCAGGCAAAATAGGAGACACATACTATTTCCAATCAATGAGCTGAAGATCATTTTCATGTATATGTGTAGGGAGCAGCTAAATGAATGCACACTGTAAAAACAGAGACTTTTGCTTCCATTAAGCTTGCTATCTATTAATTTTTAGGACCTGGAACTGTATTTATCAGGAATGACATATTTATTCACATCATTTTCCCTTTGACCTTAATATTTAACCCTAATATGAAGTGGGAACTTTATAATTAATGGATTTGTGGTTAAGATGATTTAATACCATTCAAATATTCATTTAACTACTGTCTTTGACCATCATTCTCATCTTCATGTTCTAAAAGTCAGGGATTCAGCCTCAAACTACAAATTATTCATGATGAAATTAATTTATACATTCTTTGCTCCTCCAGATTCTAAAATGCCACTTGAAGAGGAAAAAACAAATGATTATAGTGAGTGTGTATTTTACACGTGATTATGTGTTTACAACATAAAGGAAACTGCGAGCGAGATAAGAACAAATTTGGAGTGATTTTCACAACAGTTGAGTTTTCTAAGTCTCCAACTTCCATAGCTTCAACTTTAGTGCTTTGTGAGGATGTGGCTGGCAGCTGAGGCAGCCTCAGCTCACCACACCAGTTTTTCAGCTGATTGTAGGTGGAATTAAGCGTCTAATAAATGGACCATAAAATGAATACTCACCTTTTCTCCTAACCACAAGCGACCACCTCTAAGCCAGATATGTACACCCCAGGGTTGGTGGAAAGTTACACAAATAAGCAGATGAATGGAAAGACACCACTCAGCCCAAGTAGAGAGACTAACTCTGTTTCTCCACTTCTTTGCCATTTCCAAAGTGGGGCATAGGTTCACTACTCCCTGCACTTTTGCCAATTCTGAGCACATTTGCTTTTATGCTCACAGACACACATGCACACACACCCACAAATTCCCTCAAATGACAGCACCCTAAGGAGGAAGTTTTTTCAAAAAGTCTACAAAAACTAAGTGCTGTAGATGGTGTGAAGAAAAGGGAACCCTCCTACATTACTGGTGGAAATGTAAGTTGGTGCAGCCACTATGGAGAATAGTATGGAGGTTCCTTAGAAAACAAAAAATAGAGTTACCATATGATCTGGCAATCCCACTCCTGGGCATATAACCAGAGGGAACTCTAATTTGAAAAGATACGTGTACCCCATTGTTCATAGCAGCACTAATTACAATAGTCAAGACATGGAAGCAACCTAAATGCCCATTGACAGATGACTGGATAAAGAAGCTGTGGTATATTTATGCAATGGAATACTACTCAGCCGTAAAAAGAATAAAATAATGCCATATGAAGCAACATGGATGGACCTTGAGGTTATCATATGAAGTGAAGTAAGTCAGAGAGAGAAAGACAAATATCATATGTGATATCACTTATATGTAGAATCAGAAAAAAAGATACAAATGAACTTATTTGTATGAACCAGAAATAGGCTCACAGACATAGAAACCAAACAATGGTTACCAAAAGGGAAAGGGCAGGAAAGGAAAAATTAGAAATTTGGGATTAACATATGCACATTACTATATAAAAGTAGATAAACAACAAGGACCTTCTGTATATGACAGGGAACTATATTCAATACCTGTAATAACCTATAATGGAAAAGAATCTAAAAAAGAAAAAAAGTATATATATATATATATATATATACTTTATATATGTATATATAAACTGAATCACTTTGATGTACACCTGAAACTATCACAACATTGTAAATCAACTATCCTTCAATTTTAAAAAGTGGGGGGGGGGGAAGGAAAGAGCTCTTTTATTTGTTGTTTCTGCCTTTTCTGTGATTTCTATAATTGAGATCTGTGGACCAGGAAGAGTGTGAGGATGATAGCATTGCAGGCAGGGGCTGTCATCACCAGCCCTATGCCTCATCATTCATGTCTACACCTGAAGGTTGCTTATTGCAAACACCTGTGGCTCTCTCCCTGGGGGCTCTTTTCTGGTCAGGGAGCCATGTCAGCCAATTGTCAGGTCAAACCAGAAGTGCCAGAGAGTTAGTACCCTTAGAAACAGCCCCCAACCAATCATGAATAAAGTTTTAGAGGATAAATACTCCAGCTCCCTCACGCTCGGCTGAGATAACTCTGAAGCACGTTCTGCACTGTCTCCCTTGACGCCCCAGCAGGACTGAGCTCCAGCTGACCAACAGCCATGAATTTACTTCATAACACATCCTTATTGGCTTCCTTCCCTTCCCTGTTTCAACTTTTTCCAACCCTACTGGTTTTTAATGTGATCAGATTCCAGATAAACTACTTGAACTTGAACCTTTGTCCCAGAGCTGGTTTTTGGAAGAATCTGGGCTGAAACAAGCATAGTGGTTTGAAGTATAGACCTAGTAGTAACTTTGACCTCATTTCCAACCCTAGCTCCACCACCTCCTAACTGTACAATCAGGAGCAAGTTGATTTAAAACTCCCTGAACTTCAGTTTTTTGATCTTTAAGTAAGAGTAATGAAATTATTGATAAGATTATTTGAGGAAATATGATGTGTTCATCACAGTAAATGGTACATTGTTTAATTTAACTTATGTTAACCATTTATCCTAGTTGCCTATTGCTGTGTAACAAATTAGCCCAATCATTTTATTTTGCTCATGACTTTCTGGAAGGACTCTGGTGGGTGTCTCTCGTTTGGAGCCTGTTGCACACTTGTAGTTGGATAGAGGCCAAGGGTCATCTGAAGGCTTAACTGGGTTGAATATCCTAAATGGCTCATTCACAAGGCAGCAGTGGATGTTGATGCTGCCAATTAGAGCATCTTAAAAAAGCATGTCCTTTTCATGTGCCCTTAGCTTCTCACAGCATCATGGCTACATTCTGAAAGGCAGCATCCCAAAGTGAGTGTTATAAGAGACCCAGCTGGAAACTGCACACTTTTCCTGACCTAGTTTCAGAAGTCACATCCCTTCACTTATACCACATTCTACTGGTTACAACTGATTCTTGAAAACTAGTCCAGATCCAAGGTGAGGAAAATTGGACCTCAGCCAATGATGGGAAGAGGGTCCAAAACTTACAGCCATTTTAATCTGTATTATTATTACTATTATTTATTATTACCATTTATTGTGATCAGCTGTTTCTGGCTATGAAAATTCACCAAATACTTGTTGAATTAATTCATATAATTATGTATACATTACTCCACCCTAATCCCATTAAATTGACTGCCAGGTCTTATCCATTCTACCCACAGCCCCCATTAATAACATGTACAGTATCTTTGGGTCTGTCTCTTTTTCATCATTATTACTGACCCAACTTTTGTGATCTGTGCCTGCATTATCTTGCACCTGCACTCTGGTAATAGATTTCTAACTCATTTCCTGATCTCCAGACTCTCCTTTTTCAATTCATTTTATACTTGACCCCAGATTAATCTTCCTAGGGCTCAGCCTTAATCCAGTTTAAAATCTGCCCAAAATCTGCCAATGCTTTCTCACTACCTACTTAATAAAATTCAAGCCATAGGCTTGAAATTCAGTGTGAAGCACTGTGAAGTATAAAGAAATTGAGGCCAATAATAATAATAATATAATAACAATAGTAATACTTATATTAGAATACACATGATTCTAAGTGTGTCACAAGTAGTCACTTGCTTAACCCTCACAAAAAAACCTTACGAAGCAGATACAATTGTTACTTCGTTTTACACTAGGGATCAACTTGCAGCTACTTGATATCTGAACTGATCATTCTATCCCTGTTCTCTCTCCCTATCAACACCAAGAATAGAGAAATGTTGAACAAACAACAGTGTATTTTAAATGTCACAGTCAAATGTAAAAGAGAAGATGAAATCATCAAGAGGTTAGAAACAAAGAAGGACCTGAAAGACCAAACATCAAGCCAGTGCCATTCCAGCCAGGAAATTATCAGATCTCACTTGGTGTGGGGATGTGTGGCCTTAATCCTACACAAGTGGAGGAATTAGAACTGAAGACCCAAACAATGATTTCTTTGGGGGGGGGGGGATGAGAAAATCTGGTTGACCCAGAAAGCATTTTATTATCTGCTCAGAGCTCTTAGTGAGAAAAAAAAAAAAAAATTCTCCAGTGAGAAATTAAGACCTCAAACCTGTGCCACATGCAGGTGTGAAGTCTAAGTTTAGGTGTAATAAATGGTGAAGAAAGGCCAAAATAGTCAATCAATATAAATATTTTCCTAAAGTAATGATGGCTTTGGCCCTACACAGCTGGGCCCCTGATAGAAGAAACACAAAGCCATTCTTCAGAGACATTTATATAACCCAAAGCATGTAAGATTCCCACAAAGAAAAAGTCTCTGCTGAAGACAAACTCACGATATAATTTAAAAATTCAAACATTTTGAGGAAACAATTCACCATCAGAAAGATACAGAAGGTAAAGCAGACAGATATAATAGAAAAAGATCTGAAAGGAACTTTAAAAATAATATTTAAAAGAATTAAAGGCTCAAAACAATAAATATAAACCATAATGAAAGACCAGGATTCTATTTCAAAATCAGCAGATAAAATAAATAATCAAATAAAACAGTCAGAAAGAAAAATTACAGTCATTGAGCTTAAATCTCAGAGAATAAGTCAGACGGCAGAATGGATAAGGCTAAGGAGAGAATTAGAAAACTGAATTAAAGTGAAGAAATTATTCAGAATAAAACACACAAAAAAATAAACAAAGTAAACTATAAGGGAGAGTTTATGAGACACATAGGCTAGAAAAAACTCCAACATAAGTCTAGTAGAATTTTCAGAAGAAGAAATAAACATAATGAGGAAAAGATAATATTTAAAGGAAAAATGGATGAAATTTTTCAGTTAGAAGGAAAACATGAACTGAAGATTTAAGAAGTCCTCTGACTTCAAAACAGCATGAGTATAAAATATATTTGGCCTTGTACATATTGAAATCGAAGGCAAAATGGTAGGAATTTTGAAAGCAACAACAGGACTTCTGCTTCCATTCAAGATTGAGCAAGCTGCTTTGGAACTAGACAAAATATATAAAACAACTGTTTTCAGACTTTGTTGTTGTTGTTGCTGCTGTTTTGTTTTTTGGGGGGGTAACTAGATCGACTGATCGATCGATTGATTGGTTGACTGATTTGATGGAGGTACTGGAGACTGAATCCAGGACCTGGTGCATGCTAGGCATGCACTTCTGCCACTGAGCTATACCCTTTCCCTAAAATATATTTCTTAAATTTTTATTAATTCGTTCATTTTTTTAATTTTATTTTTTGTTGGGGGGTGATTAATTTTATTTATTTATCTATTTTTAGAGGAGGTACTGCGGACTGAACCCAGGACTTCATGCATGCTAAGCACACACACTACCACTTGAGCTACACCCTCCCCCTCAGACACTGGACAATAAAAAGAAGTGACTGTGATCCTTGAGAGAGAAAAAAAATGTCATCACCTCAGCTTACTGTCCAGAAGCACTTTTCAGACTGTGGTGCAGGCAGGAGAGATCCAGGCAGGGAACTGAAGTCTCACTGAGCTGAGCCAACAAAGGTCAGAATCAGGGCTCCTGAGGTAAATGGAATATGGAGGGCAAAGTACAAAAGAAGAGTAATTACATAGAAAAATAGCTCTTGAACTTGCACAGAGCTTTCCTGGAACTTCCGGTAAAATACTAAGTTGCACATGTGCACAGGGTGAAACTTCAAGAGACTGGGCGAAGAACAATTATTGAGAAAAGAACAGTTACATAGAAGATTCTGGAGATCACATAGGCCTGAATAATTGTTTTGGTTTCAAATAATGAAGGTAGTAAAACTCAAATGAACACCCTAAGAGTTTAGTAAAGATCCTAAACAGACTACACATTGGAAATAGATTTAGTCTAAGCCTAGAGGAAAGCCCACTCACCAAATTTTAGAACAAGCCTTGAATATGTCAAGATGAACCTCAAGTAAATTAACTGCCTTCCAGGAAAAAACCTCAAGACTCTTTAAAGAAAGATGACAAAATCTAGACATTCAGGAATGTTTGATTGACAATGTCTTGCATACTATCAGAAATTACTGTATTATTTTTGCCATGGGAAGTAGCAAGAACATTTGACTTATAATAAAAAGAAAAAATGGTCAATACAAAGACTAAAATGAAAAAAAAATGATGAAATTAGCAGAGGACTTTCAAACAGAAAATATAAATATGTTCAAGGATATGAAGGAAAACTTAAACACAATTAGGAAACAAATGGAGAATGTCAACAGAGAATTGTAAACTATGAAAACAATCAGAGAGAAATGACTAATGTTTCCAAAGAAACCGCATATTTCTACCCACAATAATACAGGTAAAAGATAATAAAATAATAATTCTAAAGTGCTGAGGGAAAATAACCATCAACTCAGAATTCTGTACCAAGATAAAGTATGGTTAAAGCTTGAGAGCAAAATGAATACATTTTTAGACAAGAAAAGATGAGAAAGTTTATATTATAAAAATAACTCCCTCTAAGCACAACTGAAGGATCTACTTCAGCAAGAAAATAAATTGAACTCAGAAGAAGCAATGGAGGAAGTAATGGAGAGCAAATAAACTAAATGATTAAATGTGGGAAAATATAACTTAGCATTGGCTATAAAAAGTAAAATAATAACATAAAAGATGATTATAGCAATAAGAAGAATAATAATATTAGAGGATAAAAAAATTTTAGAGGACAATATTTTGGAAGATGAGAACTAGACATCCTGCTACTAACAATAGTGATTAATAATATTATAATTGCTTTAATATCAATCCTCAAAACAGCTATATGAGATAAATACTGTTCTTATTTCCATTCTACAGATATGTAAACTCACCTAACAATGAAAATAGCTCTTCACTCAGCTCATCCAAAGCTTTTCCTGCTACCTTCCTAGTAGCATGCACCTTCCTATTTGGCTTCACTGTACCCAACTCATTTGTTTTATCTTTCCTGATAGAGTTGAGGCTATTTAAGAGAACAGGACATCCTTTTTGCATCTTTGGAATTCCCACCCCCCAGACCCTGTTCCCCATCTTCTAGCAAGGTTCTTCACCCACAGTAGATGCCTAAAAATGTATTTTGAATGGATTATTGGTTTGGTTTTCTTAGATTTAATTTGCTATGGTTTTCCAACAAGACGTAAATACAGTCATGGAATTGGCATAAACCAGTTTTGGTAGACAGACAGATGTGGAAAGTAAATAATCTTTACTTGTATTAGCCACCATCTCACGTTAGCCATTCACCAAATATGATGATTTACTGGAAAATCCACACAGAATGTAAAGTAGGCATGGCTCCTGCCCTCTGGAAGTTTATATTTCATAAGCAACATGGAGAATAAAAGATGGAAGACTAGAATGGTCACATATTACTCTGGCTGAAGATGACTATTCATTTTTTAAAGTTAATACTTAGAAACACTAACTCCTTTGATTATTGAAACAACTCTATGAGTTACGAATCACTGTTCCTCACATTTATAGATGAGACAAAGAACAGAGCAGTTAAGTAACTTGCTCAAAGTCACAAAGACAGTAATTGTTGAAGATGGGATTTTGACCCTGGCAGTCTAGCATCAGAAACTGCACTCTTACACTATGTCATCTCTAACAGGACTATATGATAATGTTGATATCAAATCAGTGACTTCAAAGGAAAACCACCACCATGCAAGATTTCTGCCCTCTCACCACTGCAAGCAGCTGCAATTGTCACCTGCAGCTGTCCTCCAAAGAGGGTCATAGGCATTTTCTAGAGAAATTATGGGCCATTTTGTGGTTTGCATTATTGTTATTGATGCAATTCTTCCCATCAGAGGTAGACGATATTTCCCATACCTGTGTCATTTTTGTCAGGTTTGGCTAAATGATTTGCTTTGGCTAATGCAATGCACGTAGACATGACAATGTGCCAATTCCAAGCTTACACCTTGGAATGTCTCATGTGTTTCTACTCATCTTTCTTGCACATGTACCACTGCCATGAGAAGAAAGTGTCTTGGGTAGCTACTGATCCAAGGAGAATGAGAGACTCAGAACAGAAAGGGACTCAATCTGCACTATGGAGTCAAGCATAACTGAGCCCAGCCTAGATCAGCCAAACCCCAGCTGATCCATAGACACTGGAATAAGCAATTCTAAACAACTGAGCTAAAGTAGTTTGTTACACAGCATTATTGTAGCAATAGCTGACTGATACAGGCTGACACCAGGGGTTGTAACACTTACTTTAGTATCAATGACTACTGCCTTCATCTTCCTTTCAAATAATAGAAATACCTAGGGCAAGTGGGGTTGGGGTCCACATTAGAAGAATAAATGTCAAAATCAAAATCAGAAAAGATACATTTGGGAGTTTTCATTTTCTGCCATGTTGGCATTTTACTTACATATTAAAAGTCCCCGAAATATCGCTTGTTGGCTGTGCTGTCATGATCCATTCTATAGACATTTTGATGCACTTTATTACAAACTTTAAAATCATATTAGCAGCTGTTATTTTATATCACAATGGATTAATAAGATGCATTTTCACAAATAAGACACATTTTAGATAGTTTTGAAAAAATTTCAGTGTGAAAATCTTGTGCCAGGATTCCACATTTTAAATGACACATTTCCAAATAGCCTAAAGTGAAAATGCTCAAGTAATATGCTTAATTGTACTGTGCTTGAAACTATCAGCCCCCCGACAACCCGAAACACATAACCTTCCTACATGTTGTGTTGTTTCCTATTGTAGTATATAAAATTCAGGGAAAATACATCTCTCGGTTCTTGTTTTAGGGTGATTCAGTGAGTAGCACTAAAAAAAAAAAAATAATAATAAAAGCAGAATAAATATCTTTTCAGGTTTCCTTTGCAATATTTGAATAATGTACATGAGAATTAACAGAAAAGCATTGATTCCCCTTCAAATATTAGAATAATAGAATATTCTATTGCCTTTTCGTGTGGAATAATTAGGAAAGATAAGGATTTTTTTTCTTGGAGGCAATCCTGCTTCCTATGGTGTTGCTAAGGAATAAAGAATTTTCCTTCCAACTGATCTTAAAAGAGATATCTAAGATCTATATCGCCTGTTTATGGAGTACAGCTAACTTTACAGTCGTGCGTAAACTGTACATTTGAGTGCAGTAAGACGTGTCCCCTGTCTCACAATAAAAATATTATGGAACATTATATTTCCATATAGTAATGGTACTCTTATTTTACTAGTAGAAAGGTGCAGTACTAATTTAATTGACTAACATAAAAGTCTCTCAAGTAAGATCAATACTTTCTTTTTTCAACAGTTTTCATAAACGAATATTTAATTCAGCCTGCATTCCTTAGCCCTTGCTGCAGAACGGAGAGTCAGTCTGCTGACCACCCTACTCCCTGCGCCACAGACACAAAATCTCTGGCACAGTTTCATGGTGTGAGCAGTGGATCTCAACCTGTATGTACCTTCGAATCAGCAGGGAAGCTTTTAAAAGACACTGATGCCTAAGCTCCTCCTCAGATCAATTAAACCAGAATCTCTGGGGATGGACTGAGGGTATTGTTACGTTTTAAAAACTCCCCAGTTGATTCAAATGTGCCACCAGCTTTTCCATCCACTGATTTAAGCTCCAAATTTTAGGGATTCGGGACACAAGCTAAGACCTGGAGAGATGGGCTCCCTTGGTGCCCACCCTGCACTCCTGTTCTGGTTGCTGAGGGCAGAAATTCCCTGCTCAGCTCCCACGTTAGGCAGTTATTCTCGCTGGTGTGGTATTTTTCTTTCTTTGTACGCTGTACGTCTTTATTGCCATTGCCTCACTGCTTTTGAGTGCCGATCTCCTATTGACACCGGTGGGGGTGCTGCTCCGTTTGGAACGCACAGCAGAGAGCTCCTTGGTGCTGTTGCAGAGGGAGTTTTGCCCTGAGCTTTTTACACGCACCAGGGTTTAGCATTCTTCCTTTCTTCCTTTCTTCTGATCTTGCATGCTCCTGTCTATGCCTTGATTGTGAATGTTGACTTTGGAGTGACTTCTTTACTTTCTCTAAACCCCACTCGCGCTGTCCTTTCCTCTTTGGTTCTCAGTGAGGTCTGCCCTGGGGTGGTTTTTCCTCTGAGTCAGCAGATGGGGAGAGAGAGATGGGTTCAGCTTCACCTCCGACCAGAATGAGAGCTTGGATGGAGGTTAATAATTTAGACCTCACAGTCCTGCTCAGTGTAATGAAAGTACTGAATGAAGGAAACTTTTCAGTCCTTTTAATAAGGAGATTTTATAAGTCTGGGTACTGCCCTCAGAGTCTAGTGACATTGGACACAAGATCGTCTTGTAGTCTTCGGGGAAAACAATGTTTCATGAACTTTTTTAGTCAACCAGGGGTGAAGTGGGGACTTTCACGCAGGAATCCCCGTGAACATCCACCACACAAGAGCCACGGTCCTGCCTTCTCCCAGCCTAAGGACAGGGACGCTACCCTATCCACCCACGGCAGCCACACTCATGGTGGAGCGCTTTCCCCAGCAGCACCACCAGAATTCCGTCGCATTGTAATGGACAATGTGAAAACATACGGCTGACAATATTAAGTGCAAATCTGGCCCTCTTTGGGTTAGAGGGGCACCCAGCCCAGCTATACACATGGCTTTGAATATGAAAGATTACTCAGTCCCTCAAGTGGTCTGTAAACTACTTGTAATGATGTTAGGCTATGTAACCTGGCACCACTCTAGTCATTTTCTCAAGAAAAAGGAAAAAGACATCTTTTTGATGGAGAATATTTGATTTTCATCACCCCACTTACCTTGGATAACCATTCTTCAAGACCTCTAATCCAGAAGAACCCAAGAATCCCTGACAGTCCTCATTATTATAAATCCAAATTGCTGTTTTCTCTTTATGAGAAGAAAATGGGTATTTTCATTTATAGTCATATTGCCGAGTTGATAACTTTGCTCCAAGCTCTTATCATCAAAACTGATGGCAGAGTTCTCATGGCTGTGGGATCAACTCCAGTGCTTGGATCCCATAAAACTTGCCAGGAAACTCCACTATGTTGAATGATTTCTTTTTCTTTAACTTGCCATTTGGGTTTTGTTTGTTTATTTTTGTTTATTTATTTATTTATTTTTTTACAAATAAGCTATTGGAAGACATGGGGAAGGTGGAATTCAGAACTTAGTTGAATACCTTTGTCTTTATTGTCTTTAGCTAGGAATCACATGTCAACAGCATCTAGTGTACATCCTCCAAAAGAAACCTTGGAAAATGTAATCAGCATAAAAAATTAATGCACAAGCCTCCAAAATTCTATTTTTTTCCTGCCTACAACTAACAAGGGAACAGGGTGTGACCAATTTGTTTGGGCTGGTAAATGGGGACTTAGACACAAGATTGGTCAAGAACATTTCTGATAATAAAAAAAAAGGAGTGAAATTGCTGATTTTTTTAAATTTGCTATTCTTCAGTGCACTTTGAAATAGAGAACGATCTTTGAAAAACCATGGATTTTTGCTATGAATTATTTAACAAAATAAAGCAAAAAGACAGGTCCATTTCCACTTGTAGAATCTGACTGCTCTCACAGCAAAAATGACCGAGCATTGCTGGAAACCCGAAAAGGGAAATTTTCAAATTCACATTTGGCTATAAGATTTCCTTACTGTCTCATTAGTTTTTGAACATGGAAAGGCTGTAATAAGAGGAACAGAGAAAGAACCAACTTAAAGCAAATGTGTGGGGAATTTACCTCCACTTTTAAAAGGGCTCCAAAGCAAGCATACAAATGCCTGTGAAAATGCGACCTCACATGCACGTCACCCGGAGAGAGAGACTAAGAGCAAAGCGTGCGCCTCACCGGCCAGCCCCTCCGTTCCGTGCACAGGGCTCTGCACAGACAGGGAGGGGGCGGCCGCGACTCCGGAGCAAGGAGTTCGCTGGGCGGCATGTAAGCGTGCGGCAGCTCCTACCATCTGCTGAGCCTGGCAGAAGGCTGAGCAGAGGTGTCTAAGTAAGCGGTGAGTGGTGAAAGCACAACCACATTTAGAGCAAATAAATCAGGCCCATCGCTCAGCTGATGAGAACACTAACGAGTCTGTGAGAGGCCCCCGAAATATGTACCCAGACATTGGCTTGATCAATGGCTTTTCTATAAACGCAGCCAATGGGTTTGAAAGAGTGAAAAAGAAGGAGAAAGGGAGAGGAAAAATGAATGTAAGGAAGAAAAACTCTAGATATACAGAATCAAGAATATGAGATATACGGATGAAAGGTGGCTATGTGAATAACAGAATAAAGAGGCAAACGGGAGCAGTTCCCAGTTTACGAACAGGTTAAGTACCCAGACCCAGTCGTAGTCTGCCCACCCTTGGGGGTCCTTACACCTGAACTCCTCAAACATTTCTGCTGGCAAACGAGAGTGGATACCCTCCCTGGAGGCTCTGGGGGCCACAGCCAGAAGCAATCCTAGAAATCCGTTGTGTTATCTTTAAAATAAATGCAGATTTTATATTCTGATCCCAATTTCACCCATACTTATCCTTGCAGGTTTCTCTCAGCTCTAGGTAGGCAGGGCTCTGTCCACCATTAATGACACAGCTTTGCACAGCCCTCGGCACACACTATAATCCGAGCGCACACGGTCCAGTTTGGAGAGGCGGTGATAAGGGTGGAGGAAATGAATTCTCAGCTGCTAATAGTGGGCCTTGACCCACTCAGAGGACCGAGTGAAAGAGGCCCCTGCTTCTTAAAGGAACAAAAAGCCTTGGGCTTCTCTGAACCTTTTGTCACAGCTTCTGGGCCACAAGAGGCATGACCCTGATGTGTCAAAGCAAACCATAGCTTGCGAAAGAAGTGCAAGGAGAGGAGATAGCAACACAGCAAGGGTGGGAGTGAACGCTGACAGGTTATATTAACAGATTACATTTCAGATCTAATGCCTTCTTCCCAGCACTGTGCATTCACGTCCAAGGCCTACTAAACTCTAGCCCCAATCTGAACTGCCGGAAGACCTTGTCACAACGTGGATTCCTGGGCCCCACCCCCAGGGCTTCTGATCCAGTGGGGGTGGGATGAGGCCTGAGAACCTGCATTTGTAACACATTCCCCAGGTAATGCTGCCAACCTGTGGTCCACATGTTGAGAATCAATGATCTAAACCAGTCTTTGCCCACTGCCTTAGGGAGAGCCTGTACAACGAAGACTTGAGGGACCATTCTGAGATCTGAATTTTAAACCTAGACTTCAGGGGAAATAAAGGAACACTTGGCATGGACAAAGGTTTGGAAAAATACCTGAAAGAACTAGAACCAAGTCTTCTTTCCCTGCAGGGAGCTGACTAGAGCTTAGATGCTGAGGTCCCTGAGACACGAGCCAAGATTTTGATACCTCCACTACTGAATCTGGGGGTGGAGATGGGGAAAAAAATGACAGTTGATAGGATGTGAAAATATAGAGGACCTATGCCCCAGTGCCCAAGGAGACTGGAGAAGATATGGGTCCATGGTATGTCTGAGCCAGGAGTTGGTCAACTTTTTCCTAAAGGTTCAGGTTGTAAATATTGTAGCTTTTGCAGGCCATCTGGAGTCACTCCTGCCATGAGCACAAAAGTAGCCTCAGACAACATGTAAATGAACGAATGTGGCTGTGTTCTAACGAAACTTCATTTACATAAACAGGCAGTGGGCTGGATTTGGCCCATTGGCTGTAGTTTGCCCATCCCTGGTCTAACACGACAGAGCTTCAGACAGCCTGCAAGGTCTTTCTATGTCCCGCGTGTTCTGGGAGACCCAGAATCATACCATATGCTAGAGAGCAGTGTGGAAGATAGAAAGGACCTTGGACAGCTTCTCTGGGACTCCAGGGTCCAGCACGGCCCCCTAAGTAGCTGAGGTGACCCCTGGCCACTACAGGGCTTTGCCAAGGTGGGGGGAAGCCAGGTACCTCTTCCCGACAGTGTTGCCAGACCAGGTAAGCCCCTGGTACCGTTACAACCGTCTGCAAAGGCGAGGATGGGAGGGTGACCTCCAATGCATTGCGTTTCTCTACCCTGCAAGGAGGAGGGGCAAAATAGGAACTGATTTATCTTTAAAAGCCAAGTTTATGTCCTATTCCTGTGTTTGCAGGAATGAGCAATTTTACCGTTTGTTAATTTGGGACGTTTTCTTTGAAATCTGGCACATATTTCACACTAGTAACATGTCATTGGCCGTAAGTGGCAAGCAGATAGGACCACACAAATTTAGACACCAAGATCTCCCCTCTTCTGACTTCCCAGAGCAGTCACACCAGTCCCCACAGCCCTGCCCAGACTGACTTAGTGAGTTAAGAAGACAGTTGTGTAGGGAGAGTGCGGGGTCCCGGCTGCGAGAGGCCAGGGAGAAGGATGAGGAAAGGAATTCAAAAAAGCCCCTGTTACAGGCAGTAGTGAGACCAGGTGGACAGACCTTGTGCGACAACCATTTGGAGGGAATCTGAATAATTCAGGCTAATATCAAGGTCAGCATCTGTGACCATTCTAGGAAAACCTGCAACCATGGGTTGATTTAAAAATCTACATGTAGCAACATTTCCTAGCCATTACTCACTTTAAGTAATTTTCAAGTAAAAGACGAGTAGAGTGGTAAATCAATGTTATTCAAATAATTCAATTCATCAAGAACAACAAATAGAATAACCTGATCTGCACACATTGCTAAGAGAAATACCCATTATTCATCCATACCTCACAGTGCATAGTTTATTGTTCAGTTACCATTTATGGATAGAAACTGGAGTTTGGATGGTCCACCCAGACACTAGTGTCTTAGGTTCAGCAATAGGAGGTCTTATCACTTTGGACACACTGAGAGTCCAGCTGTCTGTGGAGTGTTTTCACGAGATCTGTGTATTTCATCTCTAGTCTAGGGGGTTCACAAGTTTAAGTAACACTTGGATATTGGACCCCTAGAAACTGAACAAACCAGGCCAAACCAAGAAACACACACTCCAAGGTAGAGTTAAGGGCCCCTTTGGTGGGTCTGTAGAACTTGGGGGGCCCTGCCAATAACACTGCACCTATGAAGGTAGCAAAACACTGCACTTCCATGGACTAGGATAGCGAATAGTATCACTTCCTTTTACCTTGTACCAAAACAGGGGGTGAGTCGCTCATAGATTTCTGGATAAATACGAAAAGGCTATTTTTAAAATCAGGTGAAAACATATTGTTTCATGTTTGAAGAAATTAAATTCATGTGGTGACAGTAGATTATCATGGACTTCTGTTTGGGGAATAACTTTCCTGTCTTCCTAGATCAGTGGTCCTCTAGAAAAGTACTGTGAGCTACATACATCATTTTAAGTTTCTAGGAGCCATATTTATAAAAGTGAAAAAAAAAAATAGTGTGAAAATAAGTTAAATTCTTTTACCCAGTGTATCAAAAATATTATTTCAACATGTAATGAGTGCAAAACGCTGCTGATGTGATACTTTATCTTTTTTCTAAGGCTTTGAAGCCTGGTCCATAGTTTACACTTAGAGCACATCCTGGGGCCACATTTCAAGTGCTGAATAGTCACAGGTGGCTGGTGGCTACCATGTTGGACCGCATGGCGGCAGACATCCGGTGGTCGGGGGCGGGGGCGGGGGCGGGGGCGGGGGCGGGGGCGGGGGTGAGACGTGGCCAGAGAGCTCGCTTCCCCCGCAGCCAGCACAAAGCTGCTTCCCAAATGGAGTTCAGTGCTGTCAGCAAACTTCCCTGAATGGAGACTCTTACTATCACCGATTTAAACATGTGACATGTGTGGGGACCCTGATTATCTGTTCCCGCAGAACAGGAATAACACTGAGCTGGTAACGACAGCGAAGTACCAAACAGCAAACACTCACCATGACACCCCGAGCTGAGCACGTGTCCTTTATCTTCTTTCTTTTTTTTTTTTTTCTTAAAGGAAATTGAAATTTTTAAAAGCCTTCTTGAAATTGCATTCTTTTTATTCTTAGATTTGATAAATAGCATATGTGTTGGGAGGTGGGGAGCAGGGGAGGAGAGATTCATATTTTTACAGCTGACATGTTTCTGGGAAGAAGGCCCAGGGAAAAATAGTTGGAGTGGAGGAGAAAGAGAAGAGTCTTGCTGCTGCCCCATCTTCCCTAACTGGCTAGAGCCTCTTGCTGCACAGACATTCTGGCCAAAGGGGCAGGGAGCACCTGGGGTCGCCAACTGACAAGTAAGAGCATGACACTGACAGTCGTGATTGAAACCTGCTTTGAAAAACGTAAAATAAAAATACAGATTTGCATATTAAAAGAGTTGCTTTCTTATCCTCTGTGGGGAGGGGAGGATCCCCTGCCAAGTCCACAGGCAACTGGGCTTTGAACTGCCCCGGAATCAGAAGCTATGATTCTCAGAATCACTCCCATCAGTATATTTATAGGAAAATCAGTAACTTGCCAGGTTTTCTGGGGATTTTAGGAGGGTCAGTGGATCCCTCTCTTCCACCACAAAGAGAACAAAAGGGGCAGACCATTTGGGCTAACCTGTCTGGTTTTGAACCATACTGATGGGTAATCTCACAGAACATCCCCCGAGGAAGTCAAGCGCATGGGTGTGTCTATTCAACCCCAGCCAAGATGGACCAAACGTGAAACATCTTGCCACCTGAATGAGCTGCGGGGTTGCCAGACTGGCTGGAGAAGCCACAACTGGGACCAGTGAGCAGAAGTTGCTGGAAAGTAATTTCCAATTCATTCTTTGGAAAGGGCTTCTAAAATCAAGAGTCCCGCCATGGTGCAGATTCTGGGAGAAGGAAGTTTTAAATCACCAAGCTCGTCCAAGCAGGGGTCGGGGGTTATTTCTCAGGTAAACTGTGTGGGGGCATCCCACATTGCAAGTTCTCTTCATCCATCAGCATTCATGGAAATATCTATGTGCCCAGCACTGGGGTCACAGAAATGAAGAGGGCATGGTCTCAGCTCTTGGATAACCCTGAGGTTCTTAATTCTATCCATGGTTGGTATCTAAAATCACAGGGTTAAGCCTCACATTGGGTAGGTCTGAAGGAGTATGGTCCATTCTGGGCCCTGAGTTCATACAAGGCAGCCTATCCAACTAAGGCAGAGAAATTGATCAAACCGCTGGCAGTGATCCACACCTCAGGCCACGGCAGCCTGCCCGCCCAGAACCTTTCTCTCCCTCCTTTCAGCACATCTATTATGTTTCAAGTGCCAGGCAGGGCCCCACCTCCCCCAGAGTCCCTTCTTGGACAACCCAGCTGAGCTCTCTTCCTTGGAAATCCTATTACAACAATCAACACCATCACGCTCTAGTCATCCAGGCATTTTTTTGTCTTCTTGATGAGACTATAGAATTCTCAAAGTTCAGGGGCAAACATAGTCTGCATTTTCTGTGTGTATCTTTAATTCTGATAGTTCCAGGTTTTTGTGTGAGGGTTGGAAAAATAGATACTGAATGCATTGAAAATTCAAGAGTAGTAAGAATATTGACAAATCGAGTATATTAAAAATAAATGACATCAAGCCAGAAAACTCAATAAGAAAATTACTTCCTAGTACTTGGAAAACTTAGAGGTACTTAGAGGTACTTAGAGGTACTTAGAGGACCTATGGGTAGGCACAGGAAGAGACACTGAAATACAGAGATTCATGTCATAGGAATTCAAATATTTGTCAAACTACTAAGTGAATATTTGAGACTCAATACACACATAAATTAAATAACATTAGGAATTCTATACACACCTGGTTTGGGGTTGCATGTGCACAATAGTGAAGGCTTTATTACATGATTTGACTTTTAGAAAATCATGTCCCTATCGTGTTCTCTTTCTTTAATAGAGCTTTTCTCGTAATTGTTTACTGATTTAGATATAAAATAAACCCAAAGCTCTCTGCACCTTGTCTCAGTGTTTCTTTATGGTACTCAAACATTCCTTGATGGCATGGGGCCAATCAAACCAGTATGCAACGGCCTACCAAACCTTTCCCTCCAGAAAAGGCTGATCCCAACCCCTGTTCCAACTGAAAAGCACCTTCGACTGGTATATTCTGAGCTCCCTTACCTTTCTACAGATCCAGCGCATGGTATAATTCCCATTAAATAAGAAAATGCCTAAAAAAGTTATATTTCATTTCGTTTGTGTAACAAACATACTAAGAGTCCATTGCTTCCACATTTTAACTCCCAGAAGAATACCATATGATTCATCTAGAGAGCTTTTAAAAGAATTAAAGTTTTTAAACATTCTTCTTATTTCAAAATAGAATGAATGGAATTAAATGATGTGTTTGTGATAGAAGAGATAGAGAAATGTAGTCAGTTCAACTAAAATTTCCAAACCTACATATAGTCAGTATTTCTCTCTGTCTTACCTATGAAGGTTGGTTCAGAGCAAATTTCAAGTAACATAGTCAGTGTGATCTTCCTTTTTTGTATCTTCTTTCCTTACGGAGGTAATCATGTCCATGATAGAGAACAGATCTGGGGAACGAAAACAGATGAGTAGGTCATGAGCACTCAGGTATCAGATAACCGGTGGGCAGGCAGGGCAGGCTTCCCATCACCTGAGAGAAAGACGGAGGCGCGGCCGTGCTCACAGCCAGCCCCGCCCCTCCAGGAGGAAGAAGCATAAAAGACAGGTCCAGTCTGGCCGGCCTGGAGTGCCCGGGCTGTGCTTATTTAATATCCTTACGACAAAGCTTCCGGGTCCCAGTGTGCCTGTAATGGGCATACTTCCACATCCAGGCTACTCCACCTTGGATCTGAGACCTCCAGGAGTATTTACACAGTGGTCCATGTCCTTATCACTATCTTTGCCTAGAAAAGAAAGCTAAAATCTTTGCGAAGCGCCCCCACTGTGAGGAGCCCAGTCCCCTTGGGCTCTTGCCGTTCCGTATCACACTCGGTGCCTACCTTGCCCTCTTCCCCCCGCCCTCAAACGACCTGCAGTGACCTCAGTAAAGCCCCGCACCTGCAGACATGCAGCCACTGAAGAAAAGGACCTTAGTGGCCGGGTCTTCATTAATGTCACTGGCTTAGCAGCCTTTACTCCAGGTTCGAGGGAGGAGAAAAATCTCTGTCCACTGTATCTACCTTTCTGCCACAACTTCATGCCGCCTTGTGCCTAGACTCCTTTGTTAAAGCCCTTCAGCCACCCACCTCTTTCTGTCCACACACACACGTGTGTGCCTGCACATACACGTGGACAGCTCTGTTTGCACACACAGGCACACACCTGAACGTGGCACGGCCCCTTCTGCGGAGGCATCGTCATCATCGTCATCATCGTCATGTGTATCAAAGGACTCCTGTGTTCAAGGCTTCATGGTCAATAATTCATTTAATCTACACAGCAACTCTCTGAAACGGAGTCTACTATTAGCCCCACTTTGTAGATGACAAAACTGAGGCACACAAAGGCTGAGCAACTTTCCTAATGTCACGCAGCTGGGAAGTGCAGAGTCAGGATCTGAACCAGTCTGGTTCTGTTTGTTTAAATTGGAGTCTAGTTGATTTACAACGCTGCGCTAGTTGCTGGTGTTCAGAACAGTGATTCAGTTATGTATACATATATATATACACACATATTCTTTTTCATAACTTTTCCTATTATAGGTTATTACAAGGTATTGAATACAGTTCCCTCTGCTGTACAGTAGGACCTTGTTGTTTATCTATTTTATAGATAATAGTTTATATCTGCTAATCCCAAACTCCTAATTTATCCCTCCACCCCCGTCCTTCTCTCCCCCTTGGTAACCATAAATTTGTTTTCTATATCTGTGAGTCTATTTCTGGTTTGTAAATAAGTTCAGAACCAGTCTGATTCCGGAAGCCACACTCCGTTCTGTGCCCAGTACTACCCATCACCTCCCGCCCCCGACTTCCACATCCGAGCCAGAGAGAGGGAAAAGCTACCGCTAAGCCCCAGGGGACCTAGGGACATGTTCCAGGTCAAGGAGAGGCGGTGGGAAGTCAGTTCCCATGGTGCTCAGGCGAACTATGTCAGCAACAGGCAGCATGCGGTGACTTGGTCTGTGTTTGGGCGGAGGTCCGGCAGAGAGTACTCAGAGGACTCTGTCTCTCTGCAGTCTCTCTGGATGAGCTCGGGAGAGTTGGGTGTTCCATGCCGCAGAGAGCTTTTCCTCGTCCATTCTCCACATTAGCATTCAGCCCCGCTCCCTCCCTAAGCCTTAAATTCCCTTTGTAAAGGAGCCGGCTCGGGCTTTGTCTCACTAGGTAAGAGCCTGGTGCCCCAACGCCCCTGTATCCAGTGCGTCCTTACCGGATATGAGGACTGTGGAAAGCATTCTGGATGAACGGCTGGGTGCCGGCAGTGCGTCTGCAGGCCATATTGCATACAACCGCAAATCATTTCTACAATATCGACTGGATGCAGAGAGTGTATTTTTGGGCTGAGGCTTATGTATTTTCTGTGCCATCTTGTAATTAAAGTGGAAAGTAATTACCCAGTTCCAAAGTGTGGATGGACTAAAAATGATTGTACTATTTCCCCAGAAGACAAAGGATACCAGAGCTTCCCTGATGCCATTTATTTTTAACAACCCTCCTCCCCACCAAAGAGGACAAGATTTACCATCTTGTGAGAAACCAGCTAGTTCCTCTCCTGATTCAACCTTAGTGAATCCAAAGTTTAATTCTATGTGACATTTCTGGTGGTGCGTTCTATTTTTACGAAAATAAAATCCCGCTGATTAAAATTTCACACCTCACTGAGGACCATGAAACGCTGATTACCTGGTCCAGTCCTAGCCCGGCATTGCCAAAAGGTTTACAAACCTCAGTACAACTTGAGGGGAACTTGGCCTGGGCTTCAAGTTAGTGGAATCAGTCAAAGCCCAAGGCATTTGCCAGGTGTCCTGTTCCCTGGCCTGTGTCAGCGGCTCTAAATTAGGCACACTTTAAACCAGCCATGAAAAGGACTGGCCGACAGACCCAGAGCCCAGGGGAAACTTGAGTAGGATGGCCGTGACCGAGGCCAAGGGCATACAAGAAGTTCAGCATTCCACAACTATGTCAGCCATCCTCCGCGGGTTCAAGGGCAGAAAGCAAAGTTTACTCTCTGAAAGCAGATGCCTGAGTTCCAAGGACGTTGAAAGAAAGAGAAAGAATTGCAAGCTCCCAGATTTGCAAACGTTGGTGTTATGAAATCGGGGCAGGGGCAATCTTCAGGCTAATGATGCCATAAAAGTGTTTGTAAAGCCTCAGGCTTAAACATCTCTAGCTCCCTAACTAGCTGCTGTTTTCAAAAGGACATTAGGTTTACATTTGCATCTTTGAGATAAAGATTTTATGGCAGCAGTTCAGCCCTCTGGACAGCATAAAATTGTAAGAAACGCCGGCCGGGTTATACCAATTGTCTTCCAATCCAGTGTCTGGTCTTTGATGATGGTTCGTGGTCCAGGCCCTGGGTGACCTCACCCTCTAAAGGTTAGGGGCTGCGTGTCTGCAGTATCATCCGTGAATGCGAGCCCTTCTCGAAGTCGCTCACGTTCACAACTTGTGTGACCTTCCGTATGCTCTGTGCATGCTACAGAAAACAGTATCTTCTCATGTGTATTCTTGAACACTTGCTAGTTTCAAGGAGGTTCATTAGTTCTCTAATTACTGAAGTTGGTGAGCGAGCTCTGTGATCACCTCTTTTGATGAGATGGATTTTAATCACACCCAGGCTCAGACTCCCGGTGGCAACGTGGAAGATGAATTGACACGTGTCGAGACTGAAAGCAGGAAACCAGTGAAGATAGCCCAGAAATGGTCCAGAGGAGAGGCTGAACTGGGGGAAGGAACACGAGGTTGGGAGAAGACGGGGGTGGGTGCGAGCTATGGCCCAGCCCTAATGTCACTGCAATCCATCTTATAACCTTAAAGTAGACTCAAAACCTTCCAAGACCCTTTAGAACTATTGAGAGATCCTTAGCAGGAATAATGAGCCTTGAGAAAGAAGAAAGGAGAAGAGGCAATGGGTGGACTCTGGGGCAGGGTGTCTGCTGGGGAACAGTCTAGAATTTGGCAGTCATTTGACAGGATGGGGTAGGGGGGCACAGCAAACGGAAGCGGTTCATTTAAAAATACTTTGAAGATTTTTATCTGAATGAGGATATAACCAAAAAGGGGCATATGTAATCTAGGCGAAAAGACATGAATTAGTGTGGAGGGTGGAGGGTGGAGGGTCGAGGCTGGAGCAATTTTGGAAAATAAGCATTAGATGCTATAGCAAGGCACTGACAGGGTCCCTGAGAATTAGGGACACATGGACCACCTGACAGATGCACGAGGTGTGACCCACACGAGTCCCAGAAAGGAACAGAAGAAGCAAAAAAAAACCGACTGATGACTTTAAAATTAGAAAAACTAAATTTGGGCTTATTATGCCCAAGAGGAATATAGCCTGATGCACAATTTATGCAAATTGATAAAGCTGATTACACAAATTAGCCAAGGCTTTGGCTGTTTTTTCTCTGGTCAATAAATCCCCCCATCCTTTTCTTTCTTTCTTTCTTCCTTTCTTCTTTCCTTCCTTCCTTCCTTTCCTTCCTTCCTTCCCTTCCTTCCTTCCTTCCCTCCTCTCTTTCTTTTCTTCCCTCCTTTCTTCCCTCCTTTCTTCCCTCCTTTCTCTCTTTCTTTCTTTCTTTCTTTCTTTCTTTCTTTCTTTCTTTCTTTCTTTCTTTCTTTCTCTCTTTCTTTCTCTCTCTCTTTCTTTCTTTCTACCTACCTATCTTTTTCAATTTCAGTCTACCACTATTGGCATTTACACCAAAATCTCTTGATAGTTGTGATGGCCGATTAGTTGAAAACACCAAGTGGTTTCTTAGGTTTCTTATTCAAGCTCTAGGCCTGAACTTGTAGGACCAAGAGGGTGCAGGACAGAGTAGAATGGTTGGTTCTCCTCTGAGAATGACAGAGTCCATTTAATGCAGCACAAAACCATCCCTAGGAAACTGCCCCATTCCAGTAGCCCTCACCTAAGCCCCACCCAAGGGTCACTGAACAGAATGAGACACATTATTTGTGAGATGTTACCAACGTGCATCTCAGCCAATCCTCAGAGCCACTCTAGGAAGCAAATCTGTGATCACCTTTCCCATGGGAGAAACTGAGTTTTAGTGATAAGTAAGCTTCCCAAGGTCACAGAGACAGTAGGTAGCAGAACCAGGGCTCAAGTTCAAGTCTCTACTCCTCAGCAGAGAAGGCTTATCACTTAGCATCAGTCCCCTGGGCTGGAGAAGTAGGGCCCATGAAGCCGTGTTTTCTGAGTAGAGTGCTCATCCTTGTGCATGGGAATTTGGGGGAGTCAAAAGGCACTGCAGGTGGGCAGGAAGGGTCCCTGCCAGGCTCCTGGGGGGTGAGGGGTGGTGTGGTGTGGTGCATGCAGTCAGGAGTACAGAGTTCCAGGATTCTGCCACTTGCTAGCTATACTGACCTCCACCTAGTAACCTAGCATTACTATCTTTAAATCTTCATTTTCTCATCTGTACCATGAGGATACCATATTACAGAACCTTTGCTATGAATTGCTGTGAAGATCAAATGAAAAAAATTTAAAACACATAGAACATGGCCTAAAGCAACATGATGATAAACCATTAGCTATTAGCTATTAGGACAGTCTTAGTGATGGACAGAGCCCATGTATTATTCAACAAAATGCTCTGTAGCACTGAAGGAACAGCATCTATCCTTCATATACTACTCACTGAATCCTAATAACCAGTCTATGAGGTCAGTGTTACTACTGGCCTTATTTTACAGAGGGGGAAACAGAGGTCTCGGACTGCAGAATCAGAGAAGAGCCAGTAGGCTCTCTCTGTCTCAGATCACAATGGGGCTGCTGTGCTCCAGCCCTCTGCTCTCCTCCCAGAGCCCTCCATCGCAGGATCCCTCTTCCCTGCCTGGTATAGTTTCCACACGAACTTCAGTGACTTTTGGAAGCCAATTTGTCCCCCAGAAAAGTACAGCCCAATACAAATAAAATAGAAGCCATGTTATCAATGGTCATGATTCTAACAGCAGAAGCACAAACTCTAAGGACCTTCAAGAGATAAACATCCCCTAATAAAGAGCCCTGATCTCCCAGTGGCTTGTTTAATTCAACTGTCTCCTCTTATGTTTAGAATGTTCTCTTTGTTGAGGCATCTTGTTTCCCATGAATGAAAAAGGACAAAATAACAAGGAAAGGAAATCTTGTCAAAGGAAAAGCTCTGTTTTGTTCCTTCCACTTGGACCTACCCACATGCTAGCTGGGAGTTTTGATGGCTTAACAGGACCTCAGCACAGCTAAAGGACAGCTGAACAACAAAGGGGCTGTCCATCAATGTGTAGGGACTAGTATTGCCACCAAGGTACCGACAATTTCTCCAATTTGGTGACATCTGACTGATGATGAGGTCACCAGGATGAGGAAGAAAGTTTAGAGGAAAAATGCATGAAAAGCCCCATGTTTTAGCAAGAGATTTAAATAAAAATGAGCTTCCTCATTCCTGGGTTTTCTTCACGAAGCATTCTCAAGCCATTTATTAAAGTATTTTTAAAAGTCCAGCTAAGACACAGAGATCACTTACTGTATCTCACTGTCACTGTTCTTAGCAGAGGCGATTGGTCCGAAGAAACAACTGGCAACAATTGGGACATATTTTTAAATGATAGGAAACAGGAGGCAATGTACTACCACCTGTGTGAAATATACAAAGGAATCCCTGGCAATCTCTGTCCTAAGAGAAGTAGAGAAATCTCTCAAAGAGTGAGAAAACAAAAAGCTTTGATAAGAATTTATCTCCATGCAAAGAGAGAAGAGCTGACATAAAAGAAGGGAGAATGAGCTACTCTGGTAGAAAAGTATAGCTTTGGAGAGAAAGGGAGACACGGGAATGGGATGTGGATGTTATCAGGACAGCGGATTTTCCTTCCTTTCAAGGGCTGTGCAGGACTAGCATGGAACTGAGTGACTACACTTCGAGAAACTGTGAGGTCTCCAAATGGTCATCAGGACGGCCACTCACAGTCTGAGGAGTCTTAGGTCCTAAATTACTAAGAAGGAAAATTAATGGAAAAATCAGTCTGGAGTTCACAGGGACACAACTTTCCCTTGGGTAGATACAGGAAAAGACAGAAATTCCAAGTATTACCAAGAGAACAGATCCATCAAGGTGAAAATTCTTTCCCTTACCTTCTTGCTAAAAGTTCCCTAGCCTTTCTTTTCTTGGCAAACCAAGAGGCCAAATTTAAAATCCTATGAAAGAGTTTGTCCCACCAAGCTTTAGAGGAAGAGGGTAGGCACAGTAGACCTGAAGGTTGTCTCAAGATAACCGGGGCGTGATTTCACTCATCCTTTTGGACCTCTGCTTCTGTCAGGGGGACAAGCCTGGAATAGCCTGCAAGAGAGTGCAATATCCTGTGAAACAGAGCTGAGCCATACTAGCTGAGGCCTTCTTAGTCTACAACACCCTAAGCCAACCCTCCATCTGAACACAGATATATGGGCGAGCCGGTCTGGGCTCAGCCAAGCCCACTCCTGGTCAATAGAACCATCCAGCTAACCACAGACTCATGAAAAACAACAAAATGAAAGCCACTGAGTTTGAGGATGGTTTGTTACACGGCTGTTACAGCTGACAGATCCAGCTACCAGATGAAGATCTCTCCATGCTGCATACTTTATCTGATGTAATATCTTTCAAGCTTCAAATGTTTAGCTATTAATACATAGTCTAGTGCCTTCTCCTTTCCCTTTCCCTCTTCTCTGGGTAGGTAAGCACATCTTTTTACAGAACAGGGAAGTCATCACCAAATAGAGTCCTATGAAAGGATTACAGGTGAAATCTATTTCATATTTATAGAGAAATTTTTATCAGAAAAACACATCAGCAGAAAGCACATGTTTAATTATGTGGCAGTAGGGTTTAACTAGCCCGGGGTTCAGCCTCTGCTAAGGAAGGGCTTCCCCCTACATCCCCTGGTATTTGGATCTTGAACCATTGGATGGTGTCTGACTAAATCTTCTGTCTTGTATCTATGTGTGTTCAGTGACAATAAAACATGTCTAATGACAAGGATGGACCTACCCTTGACCAGACTGTGGGAAGGGGCAGTGGACCTCAAGGGAGCTCCCAGTTGGTCCTGACCTCGCCCTCAGGGTTAAGGATGAGAGATGTCTGGTTTCAGGTGCAGCCTTTAATATATACCAGATACTATTTTGCTTGAACCACCCAGTTGCTGGAGTGTGTGTTGGGGTATGTAGTTCTGTGCATAACTTGAAAGAGGTGAACCACAAATTCTAGATGGGATAAAAAGCTGAGTATGGAAAATAACACATCAACATTTAGAAGAAAATATGGGAGGATTTACTTAGAATGTTGTATTGGGAGAGTGTTTTTAAGCAAAATACAAAATACACAAGTCATAAAGGGAAAATTCATACACTTAACTATCTTAAAATTTCCAATTCTGTTCAGTAAGTTATCACACAAAAAATGAACAAAGAAATGCATAAACTGTTTTACACATGCATAGTAACACACACACGTGATCTAAAGAGATAGGAAAGGATTCGCATTCAAAATATACAAAGAATCTTCTAGAAATCGATAAGAGAAAGTCAAACAATCTAACTGAAAATTGGATAGAGAATATTAACAGCAAATTCATAAGAGAAGAAATCTAAATGGTTCATAAAATAGGAAAAGGTATTGAGTCTCACTCAAATGAAGTGTCCGCTCTACCCACTGACTGGCAGAATTTTGAAGTCTGGCTTTGTCAGGTGTTGATCAGATGACGGAGCAGGACAAACTATCATAAGTTATCAATAGATGTATAAATCTTTTGAACTACATTGGAGATTAGTCTAGCAATGGCTATCTGTAATCCAGAAATTCTACTTCTAGGTATACATTCCAGAAATATGTGGCAAGTGCACAGGACAAAAAGTTCATTGCACCACAGTTTTCTAAAACTAAAAAGAAAGTTCTGATCTAAAATGTCCATCAATATAGTATGAACTAATTAAGTTGGTGTATATGTTTAGAGTGAATTACTATATGGCATTTAGTTAAAGTAAAAGAATTTACATGACATGTATGAATATGGCTAAATCTCTGAAAAACATAATGTGTACTAAAAAACACATATATCTGCAAAATATATTATATGGTAAGTATATTAATGTCTAATTTAAATATAACACATGTATGTGAAGAATAAACAACATCCGTGATCGTGGCTGCCTTTGAGGTTAAGGAAGAAGATCACAACGTCGTGATATAGGAAAAAAGGCTCAACTGAATCTGTGTTGTCTTTGTTCTTTCATGAGTAACAGAAAAGGTCTGGAGCAAAGACAACAGGACACTGAAGTATCTTAGCTCTACATGGTGTGATGTTTGTGTTTCATGTATCCTTCTCTGTAGTTTTCAACATTTTAAAAATATTTGATTCTATTGTGCAAATACTTACTATGAACCAGTTGTATACTCAGTACAGTGATAAGTAAAGAAAAAATAAGAAAAAGAAAGAAAAGAAGGTAGGAAAGGGGAAGGAGAGAGGGAAGGGGGGAAGGAAGGAAAGAAGGAAGGAAGGAGGGAAGGAAAGAAGGAGGGAAATAGGGAAGGAAGAAGTGAAGGAAGGAAGGAAGGCAGGTACAGTTAGCTTCAGGTCCCTGTCTGTTTCCAAAAGTTCTGCAAAGTTATAAGTGATGTTCTGTGGATAAAGAGTTCCATGGTCAACAGAGATGAAAATAAAGCTCCTGTCTCCAT